>NC_136500.1:44543110-44830610 GCF_053919585.1 Euprymna scolopes
TTTAACTTGACGGAGAGATCCTCATCAATGGCAGAAGGAGGGCGACCAGGTCTGGGAGCTGTTTCCACAGACTTCCGGTCATGTTTGAATTCACAATGCCAGCGTTTTACAAAGTCATATGATGGGGCATTATCATCATAAGTCTCTTTCATTTCATCAAAAGTCTCCTGTGATGTGCGTCCTTTCAAATACAAAAACCGGATCACTGCTTGACATTCAACAGACTCCATTTCACACCTGACTCAATTCAAGCACCTGTAAAACAGAAACCACAATTAGTTCAGAGCTGTAATTTGCCACATAACCCGTAGAGATATAAATCATTGCACGTGCAAAATTTCAGCTAGATCAGACAACTGGAAGTGGATCAGGGGCATTACTTATTGCACGCCCCTCGTAAGGTTGATGTTGCAATCTATGAGAAAAAAAATGACCCACTGCGTTCTCGTAAGATTGTTTGAATCAGAAAAATCGAGTTTACCAGTTCAATTTGGAAGTTATACTAGTTTACCTTTTGGCCCTTAAAGAGTAAGATGAAAACTGTTCAAAATAAAATGTGATTTTGAAATTATATTGTATTTTTTTAATGAATCTAAGGAAGCCCAGGGACACTAATGCAAGCACTAATTAAAATTAAGGAGGCCCTACTAAAAGTACTACTAACCCAAGTTTCTACCTCCTCCCTTCTTGAAGAGAAAATATTTATGTAAGCCAGGAAAAAAGGTAGTCAGAATCCGCATGAACACTACTAAAAGCAGTAAATATGGTTATAAATATCATTCTAGTTATATCTTGTATCATATATATATATATATTTATATATAAAGAATTTTTTTAACTCAACATGGTTAAATTACATTTATTTGTAAGGAAACAACGTTAAAATAAGTTAAAACAAAAAATATTGTTGACCTTGTATATGGTTTGAATAGCAATAGTGGCTTTTAATATTAGACTTAAGACAGGGCGACCATGAAATAGGTAAGCAGATGAATTTTTTGAAACCGAAATTTAGAAACCGGATGGACGGTTTAAACGCCCAAGCAAATTGATCTGAGTTTTATAATTATATAGATTTCCAGCAATGGGTTTAATAGTAATTAGTATTTGATGATGTTCTCTATAATTAACTATTTCAATCATTCTTTCTTTTGCCTTCAACTATTAAGAAATGGTGATTGAAGCGAGAATAGACGACATAGAAATTAGTTTTCGAACATAACCCAATCTCCAAACTGAGGAATATTTTAACACATTTTTTATTAAGATATATAGGGAAATTTTTTGAAGAAATAAACTTTGATTAACTCAACTTCAGTATTATATATTTAATATTGTGATTATTTTTTAAAAAAACTTGTAAACTTTTTATATAAATGTTTTATTACTGTCACCTTTTTATTTTCTTATATTTTGTTCTAACTGGGAATGAAACATTCTGCTGGATACCAGAAATTCACCCACTATCTCATACATACTATCCTAAAGATTGCCTTAAGATTCTAACGACGCAGAAATGCGCAAAAAGCCCCAAAAGAAAAAGCCGAAACAAAACGGACCGGCATAAATAAAAAACGTTTATAAAATAATGAACGAAAATCGCTCCTTCTCAAAAAACAAACATATAACAAATAAATGTTATCAAAAGCAAGATAAGTTACCTTTCTACCAAACTGGATATATTTCTCGTATTTTTATTCAATGTAACATGTTTATTCAACTCGAAAAACATACAGTGTTTACCGATGTATTGGAAAATTCAAAATGGCGCCCGACTTTCTCTTTAACACGGTAAGTTCGGGAAAAGGTGTTATAAATAATAAACTAGACGAAATACTATTTAAAAAAACACCGAATATATGTCAACCTATGTCACGGAAATATGTATTGAGCGGGTTTCTAACAGTATTTTGTCTAGTTTTATATTTATAGCACCTTTTCCAAAACTAACTGTGTTAAAGAGAGAGTCGGTGCCATTTTGAATTTTCCAATACATCGGTAAACTCAGTATGTTTTTCGAGCTGAATAAACATGTTACATTAAATAAAACACTGAAAACATATCCAGTTAGGAAGAAAAGTAACTTATCTTGCCTTTGATAACATTTATTTGTTATATATTTGTTTTTTGACAACTTTTTTGAATCTGTGTACAGTAATACAAACCCCAATTTTTATATAATATTTTCCAGTCCGTTCTTTTAATAATAAATAAAACTTTTCACTGAGTATTTTCAAATATTTTAAAGTAAGCATTTTTCACGGCAGTGTTTTTTTTACGATTGGTAAATTATCAATATTTTAGCACAGGGCGTAATTCATTTCTTTGAAATATATTTAAAACTTCAATTTTTTGTTTTTATAAGATTTTAACTGTAAATAATCTACATAACGAGTTTCTTTTATTGTACACATAGATTCGAAAATGTTGTCAAAAAACAAATATATAACAAATAAATGTTATCAAAGGCAAGATAAGTTACAAACATGCCGATATTTTTCTTTTTAAAATTTATTGATAAACATTGTATGATTTTCGAAGCACCCTTATTATTATCATAATAATAATAGTAATAATAATAACTAGCAGGACCCGTGGAAATCCACGGTAGTTAAAATCTTTTAAAACACATCAGTAAGAAATTCCTTATAAAAATGAACGTATTAACAAGTAGAACAAACAAAGAACTTTAGTTTAAACTTTTATCGAAGGTCAATGCGATCGTAACTGATGCTGTTGATATTGTCAGCAAGTGCTGGTGATGATTGAGGCGGTGACAGGGACGTCGATCAGCTACTTGGAGTGGAAATAACACGAAAAAGGATTGATATGCCGTAAAACAAAAGCAAAACAAAACAAGACGTAAAATATGTTTTAACTCTGTGTTACTCAGTGTATTTGCGAATGGTGACTTTGGTGATTTATTTAATAAAGGCATTCTTGACTTTTGTAACATGCATTTCTAAACATATTTTTGTTATGTAAGGCTCACTCAAAAGTAAATTTTAAAAAAATAAGATAAAGTGGCACAGTAAAAAAAAAATGAACTCGTAACGTTAAATGTAAAAAATATATTTATTACTGAATAAAATAAAATAAGCGTTCCGTATTCACTACAATAATAAACAGAAGACATCGTTAAACATGTAAGTAAAATACTATTTAAACTGTGGAACCATACCTTCTATGCATAATTGTCTTTAAAATAATCCGGAACCATAAATAGACAGTTATTTTTTTTGTTGTTGTTCGGGAACTTTTGGGAAATAAAAGGGTTTAATGATTTTTAACTGATAAAGATTGAACAATAAAGGGAGATAATTCACATTAATTAATGTTTGCGATGATGATGACGCGTTTCATTAATTAATGTTTGCGATGATGATGATGACGTGACACCGTATGGACAAGCAGATTAATATATAGATAAAAAACTGGTGTAGATGACATCGACTGGCGCCATACCAGGAGGATGGAAAGACCGAGGTGAGAGAGTACTGACCAAATCTCCACTGGAAGTGTGCAGTTAAAATCTGGTACCTTGGGGAGGCATTTTGTCACCCAAACCCCAGGAAACACCAATGGCCGATGCCAACGAGAAATCAGTGACAACGGCTGTTGCGATAACATGCAATCATCTGCACAAGTGGTCAAACGGTGGAGAACACTGGAAATCTGAGGAGACTTGTCACTTGGTCTCCAGGGAACACCACAGGTTACTGCCAGTGAGCAATCACTGATGATGGCTTGTGAGACAACAAATACGCTACACATTTTGATGAAAAACATGGGAAAAAATCGACATAGATGTTGGTTGTTTTTGTTTTACGGCATATCAACCCTTTTCGGGTTATTTAATGCCGAATCCAAAGATTTTGATGAAAAATGTTTTAATAGAATATATTTGTTGTTTTCACGTCGGTTTCTATTTAACCCATAGTTGGGACCCTAACAGGTACTACCGCTCCGGGTCAGAGTGGACCTGGGAGCAATGTTAATTAAAGGGTGGCTCCACACTCCCCAAAGCCCACAAGCTAGGGCCTCAACACTGGATACTTTAAGGTCATATCCAGGACCCCCATTGAGGGACTTTTACCCTCTGCAGGGGGGGCAGTCGGCGTATTCTAATGCCCCACCGACAGGGCCAAAAATGGACATAGAAGAAAAGAAAACCAAAACGTTAAATATAATTTCTGTATTTAAAGTAATAGTTATTTAAATATTTCAACATATAATCTTGTGGAGAAAATCCAGCTTCCCAATAAGGGGCACTCTGGAAAGGAACAAAAATAATCTGTCATGAAAGATTTCTCCTCCACAGAAAAGGTAAAGTGTCGCATCAAAACAGATACTACACTGATCTTGTTCCGAAGGCCAAAAAATATTTGTTTACTGTTTCTTTAATTGTTTGTTCCCTAAATTCATAATTAAGTTTTATCAGTATTAAATTGTATATTGCTTTAAAATTACTTAATTTTACATAGATAATGTTTACATTTGATATTGAATAAAGTTCAGTTTAAATAGTAATCGAACTGTGTTCCTTTTTCTATTTAAAAATGTTTTATTACTCTTTTTCAAATGGCCCTCATATAGTACTGACAGTCTGACAAATCTTACCTACATTGCCTGCAGACATTTTTCAGTTAACAGGCCTTCTTCTTACTCTCGGTGGCCGTGGTTTCATCCACTCTAGGACTCTTCAGGCTTATGCGCGAATTTTGTGGTTGTCTGTTGTTTTTATATACGCACCTTCTATTAGATTTTAGTTAGCCAATAAGCTTTCTAGTATCCACCGCGCCCTTCCTATCAGCCAATGAACATGCATATACCGGACAAAGGCCTATTTGACCTTTGGTTGGCTTGTTCCTTTGTGTGTGCTCTATTTAGCCTGGATATCTAGTTTCTTGGCCCGTTTTAAATCTAGGTTAGGGTTTTTTTTATATTATTATATATATATATATATATATATATATATATATATATGTACATATATACATACACACATATATACACACATATATATATATACACACATATATATACATACATTTATGTGTGATAGTTTATGTATATTCATGTTTATTTAATTTATTAATTTGTTTATTTTCTATTGTTTTTGTTAGTTTTAAAAATATTTTATATCGCTATCCTAGAGTAAATTTTATCTTGTGAACACAGGTGTTCGCTATTTTCCTTCTACAGTTTAATAGATATTGGGGTTCTTTAAAGTACAGGATAGCAAATTTTTCATGAAGGCATAATCTACATAGGTCGTCTAGGTCCCTACACGTGGTAGCTTGTCTTATTATTTTCCATTCGACTACCGGCGAATGTCCGATTTCCTTGAGTTCCCAGTATTTATTTGCTTGCGTTGTTTTCATACGGTGTTTTTTATTGTTGAACGTACTTTTGTGGGCATAATATCGAGTTTTGAAATCTAAGGAAGTCATACCTACGTAATATTTCTTGTTATTCGTATTTTCTTTCGCAAATATTGTGGCCTGGTAAACTACGCTTTTGGTTAGACATTTATTTTGAAGTGGGTACAGTGTGCGGTGTCTACAGTTGCATTTATCTTGTTCGTTATTAGTATTTTTATTTTTGTTTCTAGTATAGTTGTTTTTGTCCGGGGTTGGTTTATTATTATTATTATTATTATTATTATTATTATTATTATTATTATTATTATTATTATTATTTCAGCTAGTGTTAGTTTTATTTTTGTCGTGGTGTTTACTTTTTTATTGTTTATTTTGTTGTTGTTGTTGTTTACATTGTTTTTATTTAGTATTTTGTTATTATGTGCTTTAATTATCATCTCTAAATTTTCGCAGCAGCTGTAGGATAACTTTGAGGTATTTTTATTGAAAATTTTGTGTAAGGGGTTGGTTGCGGGAAAGTGTTTTTCAATAAGATCTAGAAATTTCTTGCTAAGTTTTGTTTTTAACATTTGATTGTATAGGGCCGTATACCAAATTATAGTTCTTTTCTTCTATTTTTATAATTGATGGTGGGTGATTGGACTAAGGGTTTATGTATATATATGTATATATGTACATATATATATATATATATAAAATAACATAAAACATTGTCCGGTAAGTGCATGTTCATTGGCTGATAAGAAGGGCGCGGTGGATACTAGAGAGCTGATTGGCTAACTAAAATCTTAATAGAAGGTGCGTATATAAAAACAACAGACAACCACAAAATTCGCGCATAAGCCTGAAGAGTGGATGAAACTCGGAATATTCAGTGTAGCTTAATCGCTATATATATTTTAAAACTTACTATATACATATATATATATATATATATATATATATTATATATAAAGCTGAACGTTTGTGTGTGTGTCTGGTCACAAATAGACTCCTACATGGGTGACTATTATAGAAAACTGATCACATATAATGATAGAAGATGTATCGAGACACAGCAATGGGTATGTTTGATCTGGCATAATGATGATTCATTAAAATTGTGCGGTCTGCGTATGCGCCTGGTCCATAAAGTATGGAAATAAAAAAAAATTAAAAATTAAAAAATACGTTTACAAGTGTTTTTATATAGATGTATATAATAATACTTTGTTAAGTATGTTTTTAACTTAAATAGGGATGGTATAATAAAATTGTGGGGTTTGCGTTCGCGCCTGGCTTCCATAGAATTGAAATAGGCACAAACTTTAATAAAGACTTTTCATATCTATCTGCGTAAGTATACTTTGGTAATTATGTTTCAGTTATAAGAAATATGGTATAATAAAATTATGGGGTGTTCGTTCGCACCTGAATTCCATAGAATGGAAATATGTCACAAAGTTTAACAAGGTTTTTTAGATAGATCCACAGAATATTGTGATAAGTGTTTCAGTGTGAACAGGTATGGTATAATAAATTATGGGGTTTATCTATTTTATTTTTACTTTCATCATATTTTACTTTGGTTTAATACCCTCAAATTCGAAGCTATCTCTTTACAACCCTTCCTTGTCATAACCTATCACACTTTAATAAATCAGAGTTCATTTTCTGTAGGCTGTTTTTGAACCCAGTCAACGATGGGTACTTTTGCTAGTATATATATATATATATATATATATATATATATATATATATATATATTTGTAATGTTATATATTTTTGTAACGGTATTTTGTGTAATGGTATTTCTGTGATGGTATTTTTGTAATAGTATATTCTTTTTTCTAATTGTATATTTATCGTAATAATATATTTTTGCATTAGTACATTTTAATGATATATTTTTTATAATAGTATTTTTGTAATTTTACTTTTGTAATGGTATTTTTGTAATGGTATATATGTTTCTTTTTGTAATTGTATTATGTTGTGTAATGGTAAATTTTCGTAGGGTACAAAAACGACTGGGTTAGGTTTATGGTTCGCTTAGTGTTAGTGCTAGTTTAGGGTTAGTTTAAGTATTAAGTTCAGGTGTATTTAGTTTAGGGTTTGTTTAGGGTTAGAGTTTAAAAGACACCATTTGTTTTGGTTTTTTTATGGTTTGAATTTCATTTTTGTTTATTTATCAATTATTGGCTGCCTAGGAATTGTAAGATTTAATCAATTTTCAGATAAAGTTTGAGTCTGCTTCATGAGACCTCTTATTGGGTTAGCGTGTCGGTATCTGCTGTCTGGTTACGTAAACGACTAAAAATGTCAAATAAAAAGCATTTTTTCTGGTTTAAATTCTGTACCAGTACCGGAAAACAATAGAATCAACTTGGTGGTGGTGGTGGTGGTGGTGGTGATGGTGGTGGTATGGGTGATAATTGTCGCCATTGCAATGCTATCTACGACGCGATTATCGTTTATCGCCATTGTACTTATTACATATATTCGTTATTCATGACTCTCTATTAGTTATCTATTCGTTATCAACGTTAAAGGTCCTTGCGTCTGAAATTCCTTATCTCTCTTCATAAAATGTACATGATTATGAGTTATCCGCTTAGTTCTTATGAAATATTAAACACCTATTCCACATCTCCTGCGATAACTATATATATATATATATATATATATATATATATATATATATATATATATATATATATATATATATAAGGAATACTCCCGTCGATTTCGACGCCTGAGTGCCGCCACAACAACTAAGCAACTAAGTTGTTCGGAAATCCAGACAGATGATTTGTTTTATGGTGGTGAAGGCTTTGTGTAGAACAAACCATATTTTAAAAAACAATACAATGTATCTTTTTTTTGAAACTTTAAACAAATATATTATTTATTTAAAAAAAAATACAGATACGCACGCGGTTGTCTTTCTAATCTCATATTTCGAACTCCGTTTTCCCTGTGCTTCTAAAAAGTGGATTACTACCAAACTACCCAATTGCGCTTAGACGGCGCCACCCACTGAACTGACAATACACACTTTCTACTTTGACCAACAAACTCTGCCAAATGACATCATGGCACGTAAGAAAAAAAATACATTGTATTGTTTAAAAAAAAAAAAATCCTGATGAAGGCTTATAAGCCGAAAATTTGAAACTTTAAACAAATATTTTGTTTATTTAAAAAAATACAGATACGCACGCGGTTGTCTTTCTAATCTCATATTTCGAATATATATATATATATATATATATATATATATATATATATATATATATATATATATATATATATATAGTGAAGCTGCTTGTACTTCATATGCGGTTCGGCATCAAAGTTAAAAGGTTGTTCTAGTAGCCAAACTAACCGCAGACTTGAAATCAAAGACAATATGAGTTGGAACAAATACATTAAGGAAATTGCCAATGCTGCTGCAGAGAAGGTAGGCACTCTCTACCGTGATAGAAAATTGCTCACAGCATTCGTCCGTGCATTGAGTATTTTTGCCACATCTGTAAGGTCTGATGTAATTACAACTATTTGATATATATGAATTACAATTATTTATACATATCAATTACAATATCATATTTAAGTGTATTTTGCTAAATGCACTTTAATATGATATTGTAATTCATGCAGATTCCATATGTATTATTATAGAACAATTTTTTTTATTCATTATTATCTTGTACTCAATAACTAATCGTGATTTCAAAAGTTTAAGCAAAAAATGTCTGGATTTCATCAGCTAGATCGATATTCACTGCCATATGACCTAATGACAGATAGATATAAAATTCTAAAAATTCACGCGGTTTAACGTTTGTGCATATGTAGAAGATCACTAAAAGTTGACTTACGCCTGCCAAGTTCCAATTTTGACCCATTTAGCAACTATTTTACTAACTAAAAATCAAACCAAATTTGTTTCACAGTTCTGAATCCCCTATCTATCAAGTTTAAAATCTATAGACTAAAAATTGACAGAGTAGTTTGGTAGAAGCCGTTTCGCGCACACACATGCAGACAAGGTCACTTTATGTGTATATATAGAGAGAGATATATATAGACATAAAATAAGCCTGTTTTTTACGTTTCTTCTCGGCGCAGATGAAAGGATTTTAATAGAAATATTCTGTATTCTTATACATTATATATGAATTTTATTTATTTATTTATTTATTTATTTATTTATTTATTGTTAATATTCGCCTTTGTTCCAATTTCCAGAAATATGCAAGAAACTCAGTGTTTGATTCTGCCTTTTTTCTATTTTGTTTTTTGTTTTATTTTTTTCATATTTTTTTATTTTTTATCAAAGAAAAAATATTTTATCTCGATTTGTTAAATGAAAATAATCTGATGTCTTGCCAAAATGCTTCGTGTTTCTTGCTGGGCTAAAATAAAATAAATCAAGTCTACCGCACACACATTCAGACATGTCTATTATTTCTAGAGTTCTTCAAAATATTATAAAACAATGCCGACACTGCCAGAAAACAATGCAACGTTTTGAAGAAAGAATAATAATATTATTATTATTATTATTATTATTATTATTATTATTATTATTATTATTATTATTATTTCTGTTAAGGTACGTGATCTAAAAGCCAAACAGGTCAACAGATAGACCGAGGGTAAGAAAGGGGATAGAGAGGCTGCATCGTAAACAAAGAATATATATATATATATATATATATATATATATATATATATATATATATATATATCAGATTCAAAATAACTCTTTCTGTTTTTGTTTTTTAATTAAACTTGAAATATAATGGATTTTCACGATCTCAAATCTTTGGCGTAAAAAAACCGCTTTTTCTTTCTTTACAAACGCAAATTGGAAACTCAGTCAGAAAACATAAATGATTCATGGTGATTAGAGATGAATAATGCGTTATTACTTTATGTTTTGTATCATTTGAATTCCTCAGACTACAAAACCCAAGTAAAAATTACATAAATACTATAACATAGTACTGGAACGACAAACAAGTCGCTTTTGGCTACTTACTCTATTGAGGAAGTTAAGTAGACTTCTCCTAATGATTTACAACATGTAATACTCTAAACTAGACAATCATTCATTCGGGTCTCGTAATCCTTTTGTTATGTTCCTATTATATAGTTCAGTTTCTATGAGTTTTCTTTTCATTATGAATTCTTTTCCAATGTTATCTTTCATTTCTGTTTATCTGATGGTGTCAGCTCCCAAAATCCCCCAAAATTTGTAGATGTTATGTTCGTTTAGTGTCCTCATCTTCTCTTAATTTGGTACTTTCATACTTCCTATTCTCTCCGGTTTTTTCCATTCTTATAACTAGGAGTGTACACTTTTTCATGAGGAATTTTATTCGGATTTTCTCGCTGAACATTCTGGGCATGTTTATGAACGTCTCTAGTTCCTTTTTATTTCTTGTTCCTATAAATTAGTTCATTCTTTCATCTGTATTAATAAACTTGTATCTGGCTTGGTATTTCCTTGTAAACGAGCATCATGGCTAGTGGTTATAAGAAATGTCTTTCAAAGATTCTATTCTCCATGTTTGACGGATCCTGTCGTACATTTTCTTGTAGTCGATCCATGTCATGGCTATATTTTTTCTACTTTTTACATCTTTTAGGGTTGTTTAGTCTATGTATGGTAGAATATCAGTTCCTCTCCCCTCCCCATTGTCGGTCTCATTTCTGATCCTGAAGATCATTACAGACTGGAACGATAAAAATGTCGCCCTAAAGAAACAACATTACAGTTTTATTTTAAAACTTTTATTGAAAAGAAATCGATTCAGATAACTTGATTATGTAGTAGAATTGACATCTATTCAAAGTCAATCACCGCTTCGATACGTGTCCGGAATTGAAAGTATGTTTTCTCTACAAGCGTTGGCGGGAGCCCGGTAAATACTCGATGGATGACTTTGGTGTTTTGAGAGATCATGTTGGTAATGTTCTCGACGTATGACCAAACGAAATAGTCCAGGGTGTTCAGGTCGGAGGAGGAGGGAGAAGCAGTGAGAGAAGGGTACAAACTCGTAGCATTCCTTCTGAAGCCAAACCTGAGTATCTTTTGGACTTGTGGGCCGGCGCCGAGTCCTCTTGCCACACTCAGTCTCTGCCAGCGGCCACCTGATTGCACCAGGGGATCACCACACTCTTCAGCACATCAAGGTAAACGTCGATGCTGATTTTCAAGCAAACTTCGAAGATGTAAACTGGCATGTTGTCTTCATGTAATACCACACCAAAGACTATATTTTTCATCACTCTGGGCACGTCCCTCCTATTCGTGGCAATGAAGCAATGCATTTTGAGAGTACTGGCAATGGTCGTATTGTCATACTTTGTGTCGGTAGAGAGCACGAGTTTTACAGTTGTTACGTGACAGGAGAAGCATAGAAGAGAGACTAAGATAACGTATAATACAAATATTCCAGTATATGTTGGATGAAGCCTGTTTAGGTGATTACATAATATATTTAATAGTGAGTGCTTATGATGGGGAGCACATATATGAGAAGAGGACAATATTCTTTGTATTAGGGATGACAAGACAAAATTACGTGCCTTGGTATAAAAGACAAACAAACATGTATTATTCTCTCTTCCTGATCTACATTATATACTCTCTTATTCATTATGCATTATACTCTCTTCCTGATCTACATCAATGATCTCCCAAAACACATACTTAAATCATTCGTTGACATCTATGCACGGCCATCTATGGCAACACATCAAAGGCCGTAAATGACAAAGTTCTCTCTGATTCTCTCTCCGCTGATCTTGAGCGCGTGGTACAGTGGGGAAGAGGTAGCTGGTTACTTTTAATGCATCTAAAACCAAGCTCCTATCTTTACATCATCAATCCTCATCTGGCATCAATCGAAATGGATGGCTGTCTAGGGGAGGGGGCATGTTTTGATACGTTTCTGGGTTTGACCTTTACTCCTGATCTGAAATGGAGCACATACATCAAATCTGTTGCCTGATCTGAAATGGAACACGTACATCAAGTCTGTTGCCAAGGTCGCTGGGAAAATGGTGGGATCATTCTACCGTTACATATCTCACTACTGATGCAATTCTCTATCTATATAAAAGCCAAGTATATCCAAGGATGGAGTACTGCTGCCACATCTGGGCAGGAGCTGCTAAAAACAGCCTATCCTGCCTTGACAGAGTACAAAATAGACTTCGTAGCTTAGTGGGGTGTCCTCTTTTCTCTTCCCTGCAACCTCTCTCCTACAGAAGAGACGTAACGAGCTGTCTTTGTTTTATCGTTATTTCCATGGCAAGTGCTCCTCTGAGCTCCAATCTCTGGTCCCCCTCTCACCAATTTTTCACGATAAACATACGTCTAGCTGAAACCACTGTCAATAATTTTTCCCACTCTTTATCTGTGACTAAATCAAAACGCAGATTCTATGAACAAAGCTTCCTTCTTAGAACTGCACGCCTGTGGAACTCTCTACCGCTTGCCTTTTTCCCACCTGGCTTCAACTTGGATGTCTTCAAGTCCAACATAAACAAATTCCTGATGAACCGCCCCCTTAAGTAATGATACCTCTCCAATACTAACGAATACTACAACACTATCCCATTGATTACTGTACACGCAATAACCCTTATCCTCGAGTGGCTTCTGGGACTTGATAAGTGGTGACTTCCATGTGCAAAAAAAATGTATTATTCACGGCGGGAATACTTTCTTAGAATCACGAATTCTACGTTACTACATCATAAAAATTTCCCTTCGCGCCGCTTCCAGCGTTACGAAGTCTATCTTCTCTCTTCAATCCCCGATCTCAATTCACAAAAACTTAATTCTGTATTACATAAACTCAATTTATTATGACGTCACTCATAACGCTCGCAAACATATGAATATCGATTCACGTTGTTGCCAGCTGTTGTCAAAGGAAAAATTAGGCGTCTCCTTCTCTCCGATGGTTTGTGGAAAATTTATGGACAACTGTAAATAAAGCTGTGGTAATGCATTAAAAAAAATCGAGAACGCAGAGTGAATGGAGTTGTAAATAATGAGCAACAATGAATTCATGAATGCCTCGAGGGAGAGAGATAAATGGAGAATCATAGCTGTCAATGCCTGAACCATGCAGGACACCACTTAAATGAATGAATTAATCTCGCTTATGTCCATTAAGATTCAACAATACCAGTCTGTATTACTACTAAAAGTCTTGATCTTTTGGCTTGGAACAAAGTGTAGTATCTGTTTTGATTGCACATTTCAACTTTATTGTCATAAGAGAAGAGGTCCTTCTAGAATTTTGTAATTTTTATTTTTATTCACATCTAGAGTGATCCATTTTGGTGAACTGTTTTTTTTTTTTTATCCAAATGAAAAATGGGACTAGTTTCTAATTCTGCCTTCGAGTGCGGGGGGGGCAAACAAACAATAAGAACGTCTATTCACTCCTTTCATGTCTGTGCATATACAAAAGTAAATTAAATTACATTTTAAGAAAAAGTTAATTTTTTGTTGCTGTTGCCAAGCAATAAACTTCAACTCAATCCTTGCATCGCTTGTAATTAAACTTGAAACATAATGGCTTTTCATGACAATAAATCGACGGGAAAAAAAATTGTTCATCCGGAAGTTCGCAAAACAAATCGCTGAGCGATGGTATATTTTGTCTGGTCGATTTATAATTAAATGCGATTCCACTTTTGTTTTACATTGTTAGAATATAGAGTTATTCATGCACGTTCAAACTCATGCACATACGCTCGCACACACAAGCACACACATGTATATGTGTATGTAACTGTGCACGAATAACTCTATTGTCTAGCAATGTATTCAACAACAGAAAGTCGGATTATGGCACACACACACACGCACACATACATACATACATACACACACACATATGACCGATGGATGTCGAAAACGTTCGCGATTATGGGAAATTTCTTTTTTCACTCGAAATAAAAGTTCGAAAAATGATCCGACAAAGAGAAAAAGAGGATTATAAGAAAAGCAAGCAAAAATTGTCTGTGCTTTTTAACAAAACGTGCATATATATATATATATATATATATATATATATATATATATATATATATATATATATATATATATATACACACACATATATATATATATATATATATACGAGGGTTGTTGCAAAATTAATTCAGGACACGAATGCATAAGCTCAGTCATCATAACAATGCAATTTTCAATCTGCTGGAACAGATGGTATTTATTTGCTCCCCCACTGAGCAAATTAGGCACAAGGCCGTTTTTAATGTGAGGTAAAAACCAGCTCCCCTAAAAGTAGGCAAAAAGGGGGCACTCTGGTTACCAAAAATAATAATTGTCCCAGTGAGGGTTTCCCCTCCATTGACTGGTACAAATTATCTTAAGTGCAGCATCTGCCGGAACAGATACTACACTTTGATCTTTGATCCCCAAGCCAAGAAGGCCGATTTAAACGTACTCACTAATAAATAGAACTATTTACTGATCATAAACATTTTTATTTATACAAACATAATTAGACTACACATTGGGAAAACTTATTTCAGTCCCAGTTTATAAAAAGACGCATTTTTAGTATTTTTTCGGCAGTGCTCAATACATGAATAGTTGTAGTCATAGAAGTCATAGTAATCGTATTAGTAGTAGTAAGTACATTTATACATGGTATATATATACCATGTATATATATACCATGTATAAATGTAACTTACTCCTCATAGTATAAACTACTACTACTACTATTACTATTATTACTACTACTAATACGATTACTATGACTTCTATGACTACAACTATTCATGTATATATATATATATATATATATATATATATATATATACCATGTATAAATGTAACTTACTCCTCATAGTATAAACTACTACTCAAGATGAGAACAGTAGTCTGATGAATCCAAATAATACACACACACATCTATATATATATATATATATATATATATATATATATATATATATATATATATATGTGTGTATATATATATATGTATTATTTGGATTCATCAGACTACTGTTCTCATCTTGAGTGTGATTTTCACAAAGTTTCGGTCGATGTAACCTCCGACCTTCTTTAGGTGTATCTAGTCAAACTCGGGATGTTTCTGTCGAACTCACAAATTTGGACGGAATTTAGAGCGGAACCCTTTATTTACATCACGTGGGTAGCGGGCTCTTGTTCTGTCTGCCATGACTGGGTAGAGATCCTAAGTAATCCGCAATTGCGACAACTTACACCTTAAGAAGGTCGGAGGTTACATCGACCGAAACGTTATTAAAATCACACGCAAGATGCGAACAGTAGTCCGATGACTCCAAACAATACGAATAACCAATACTGTTGGTCATATGATTATTTTCATGGTATCTGAAGAAATTTTAAAATGAGGTTCAACTTTAACATTCTTAATTTTTTATCTCTTTATTCTTAAATGGGAGCAGAAACTCATTATGTTCATCCATATGCTTGGGATGAAGATAATGAGTTTTTGTTCCCAGTGAAAAATAAACTGTAGAAAAACAAATGTTTATAGCATTAGTATCGCATTATTGAGCTATTTAAAATAACTTTGTGCTATTAATATTTATATTTGAAAGAAAATCTACTTTGAAATATAAATATATAAGCATATATATATATATATATATATATATATATATATATATATATATATATATAGATAGATAGATAGATAGATAGAAAGATAGATAGATAGATAGATAGATAGATAGATAGATACACACATAGGCCATGGTTTGTATATAGAAATATATGATTACATTTATACATAGCATAAATTATTGTATATATAATATATATATATAGTAATTTATAAAATATATAATATATATGACGATTAAGCTACACTGAATATTCCGCATTTCATCCACTCTATGACTCTTCAGGCTTATGCGCATAAGCCTGAAGAGTCCTAGAGTGGATGAAACGCGGAATATTTAGTGTAGCTTAATCGCCATATATATTTTATAAATTACTAACTAGCTCTACCTACATGTTGAGCACTTTTGAAGCAAATACTTAAAGTTTACGCATATATCTATACTTTCGTATATTAATTTTATGTGTGTAAATGAAGTAGTTATATATATATATATATATATATATGTATATATATATATAATAGATAGATTGAATATATATATATATATAGTCATCCACATACAGTACTGTTTCGCTGTTTCACAGCACATCAGTGAGGTTAGACAAGCAACTACCTCAAGCCATGATCGCCCATATGACAGTCGGAGCTTCTAACTGTTGCACTATTCGGCTGCTGCTATGCGGGCAGTGAATTAAAAGAGCATCGCTTCATACGCTAATAGTAATTTGTATATCACTTCCTAATATGCTCGACCCAAGATAGGGAGCATTATAGTCATCCACATACAGTACTGTTTCGCTGTTCCACAGCTCATCAGTGTATATATATATATATATATATATATATATATATATATATATATACACGACGGTCGTGCAATAAATAATGCCCCTGACCCACTTCCAGTTGTCTGATATAGCTGAAATTTTGCATGTGCAATGATTTATATCTCTATGGGTTATGTGACAAATTACAGTTCTGAACTAATTGTGGTTTCTGTTTTACAGGTGTTTGAACTGAGTCAAGTGTGAAATGAAGTCTGTTGAATGTCGAGCAGTGATCCGGTTTTTGTATTTGAAAGGAGGCACACCACAGGAGACTTTTGATGAAATGAAAGAGACTTATGATGATAATGCCCCATCATATGATCTTGTAAAACGCTGGCATCATGAATTATAACATGACCGGAAGTCTATGGAAACAGCTCCCAGACCTGGTCGCCTCACTTTTGCCATTGATGAGGTATCTGTCCGTTAAGTTGAGGCTGCCATTTTGGAAGATCGGCGTATTACTATTCGCCAAATCGCCCAAGATGTCAAGATTAGTACAGGGTTTGTAGAAACTATCATTCATGACTATTTGCATATGCATAAGATGTCTGCCAGATGGATTCTCAGGTTGCTCACACCATTACAGAAGCGAGAACGCGTCAAGTGTTTGAGGATGAATTTGGAGATGTGCCAAGAAGATGAGTCAAAGTTTTTCAAAAGACTGATTACACAGGATGAATCTGGATCCATCACTATGATCCAGGGACCAAAGCCCAGTCAATGTAGTGGAAGCACTTGGACTCAACACCTCCAAAGAAAGCAAGGGTGCAGCCCTCCGCTGGCAAGGTCATGCTCACAGTCTTCTGGGACCAAGACGGAGTAGTGATGACAGATTTCCTGGAAAAGAGTACCACAATTACAGGAGCCTATTATGCTTCTCTTTTGGGGAAATTAAGGGGAGCTATCAAAATCAAGAGACGGGACCAGATCAGCAAAGGTACCCTCCTCCTGCAGGACAACGCTCCAGTCCACAACTCGCATGTCGCCAGATCAGAAGCACGGGCGTGTGGCTATGAAATCCTTCCCCATCCTCCCTACTCTTCTGACCTTGCACCCTCTGACTTTCACCTCTTCCCGCCCATGAAGTTGTTTTTGAAAGGAAAGCATTTCCCAGATGATGCAACCTTGATTTCTGAAGTCACGTCGTGGTTGGAGGACCAACCTGGGGTGTTCTACAAAAACGGTCTCCAGAGCTGTATCAAACGATGGGAGAAATGCATAACTCTGCTTGCTTCCTATGTAGAAAAAGCCTAATAACTGTTCCAAGTTTCGTTGCTCTGCTCTATGGAAAGTGGGTCAGGGGTATTACTTATTGCATGCCCCTCGTATATATATATATATATATATATATATATATATATATATATATATATATATATATATTTATATATAAGATTAAATTATGACAACAACGTGATCAATCTATCAATATTCACGCAATTTTATACTTATACATCAAGTATTCACGCAATATTATATTTCTATTTGTACTTAGGTCATTTATATATATATATATAATAATAAACCAACTCCGGATAACAACAACCATAGTAGAAATAAAAATAAAAATATTAATAACGAACAAGATAAATGCAACTGTAGATCCCGCTCATTTTGCCAACTTCAAAATAAATGTCTAACAAAAGCATAGTTTACCAGGCAACAATATTTGCGAAAGAAACCCCGAATAACAAGAAATATTACGTAGGTATGAGTTCCTTAGATTTCAAAACCCGATATTATGACCACAAAAGTACGTTAAAAAAACACCGGATGAAAACAACACTAGCATACAAATACTGGGAACTCAAAGAAAGCGGGCGTTCGCTGGTAATCGAATAGAAAGTAGTAAGACAAGCAAACACATGTAAAGATGATCCATGTAGATTATGCCTTCTTAAAAAAAATTGCTATCCCATACAGCCGTGTACACAGGATAAACTTTACTCTAGGATAGCGATACAAAATAACTTTACAAATAACACTAACACTAGAAAACACATAAATAAATAAAATAAACATACATATACATAAATTATCACACACACACACACACACACACACATATATATATAAACTTACATTATATTTAAAAAAAAATGAAAAAAAGCACACATTAAACTACCCCTATGTTTAAAGTAAGTCAGCTCACTAGATATCTACTCTTCCCGCTAAAAAAAGCACACACAAAAGAAGGGTTGAGCATTTGTCCTGTAAGTGCCTGTCCATTGGCTGATTAGGAAGGACGCGGTGGAAACTATGAAGCTGATTGGCTAACTAAAAACTTAGTAGAATTTGCATATATAAAACGCAAGACAACCACAACTGTTCGCATAAGCCTGACGAATCCTAGCGTGGATGAAACGCAGAATATTCTGTGTAGCTTAATTGCCATATATATTTTTATATCTTACTATATATATATATATATATATATATATATATATATATATATATATATATAGCCTGAGTAAAAATATAAATATAAAATTGCGTGACTACTTCAAAAGACAACAACTACGGAAGGCAGTAATTGCAATGGATGCAGTCAAGAGATTCAAAGTTCCTATCCCGCCGCGGTTACCACCTGAGGAAGGCCAGAGGAATAGTTGGCCGAAATGTCGTGAAACAACTAAGAAAAAGATGAGGATAATAGTCCGCAATTAATAATAATTAATAAATAATGCTCATCTCAATAATGAAATCGAATTAAAATAATATATTATTAACAGTGTTCGAAAAAAAATGTGATAATTTTTATAATCTATATTTTATTTTGTATATCGTATTTTATAAAGGTTAAGAGCAACCGGGAGTTGTTTCGGTTTATTTTTGATAGGTTTGAGAGATGGGGACCATGAGCGTGAGAAAAGTGTTGGTATATTAAATATTAAAAAAGTAGTGGCCGACATTATGATGATTCGCGTTAATTAATTAAAAAAAAAAAACAGACACACAAATAGAGATCTTAACTGTAGCTCAGTGTTCTTTGGATACCTTGAAGTCCGTGGGATTGTCGGTTGGATGAAGATGAACAATATTATGAGAGAGTTAGAAACAATGGTTGAAAATATTATTTTTATAAGAGATCGGCACATGTATAGTTTAGATTGGCTTGAAAACGACTATGGGAAAGGAAACTTTATTTATGGAAGTTCCGTTTTGTTTTAAATATTGAGAAAGAAAAAGGAAAGAATTTTAGTCGTTGTAATTAGACGAGATCTTTCTGTGAATGTTTTATAAAAGGGACTAAAGATTAAAGCTCGGTCTAGCACCAGATATAATAGCAGTACTCCATGTTATAAAAACATACTATTCGACAATATAATTGATTTTTGTGTCATTTGGATTAAGCAAGCTTCTGTTCTCGTCTTAGATGTTATCTCGACAACGTTTCTGCCGATATTACATGTTCTCTTTCTTCATGTGTATATTGTTGAACTCGGAGATCTTTGTGTATTCAGTTTTTTCGGCGCCCGTGGCGCAGTGGATAAAGGCGTTATGGTTCCAGGTGAGCATTGTCTACAGATAGTGGTTTCAATCCTACCCACTGCAGGCCAGAGAATTAGTTGGCCAGAACGTGATGAGACAACAACTATGGAAGGTAGTAATTACTGGGGACACAGTTATAAGACCCAGCATTCCTATCCCGTCGCGATTCACCTGAAGAAGGCCACAGGGTGAGTTGTGATAAATGTTATAAAACAATAACAACTATGAAGATGATGAAAACAGTCCGCAAAAAAAAATGAATACACAAATTATGAAACCTCATCTCAAAGGATTAAAAAAAAAATAATATATAATCGGAGATCTTTCTCTAAAACTCGGGAATCTTTTTTGTTGAATTCGAAAATGTGCACAGAATTCCGTACGGAACCGTTTTTGTTTAATCCGCGGGAGTAGCTGTCTCTCATTCTGTCAGTCATGATCGAGCAGAAGTCTTCAGTAATTCCTAATTGTAAACTTAGTGCAGCTTTTACTAAGAAATGGCGGTCTTAATTGTTGGCATAAAACATTTGTTGGTATGTTTTGGTGCATTGTTTCCAAGCTATATACTGATTGGTAAGCCTCTGTTACTAATTTAATTGCTTATTTCGCACCTTTTGAATGTGACGAAAAATCAGCCAAGTCAAGTTTTTCACCATTTTTTCAAAATGTCTACTGTAAGGGGCGGCTCTCAACCTCCATTTACTCACAAATCAAATGTGTCCAGTGTACAGCTTTAAAGTTGATCATCGGCATTTTTAAGTTTTTTCTTGGCTGGCTTTGATTTTCTGAAAGAATATAAAAATAATGTGAGTTTAATACTTAAATGTAAATTGTACTGCTTTTATACATTTGATGCAATTAGATGGACTCTTTAAACGTTTCAATAAATTGGCACAAGTAATTCAACCAGTTTTGTATGAATAAATATTTATTAACTTACTTAATCGACAACATTCTTTTTATACATTCTTATTTCACTTCAGGTTCAGCACTAGGACTAGGACAACAGACTATTTTTCTGTCTTTTGACTCTACAGTTGATATCTTATATGTTTTATATAGAGTACGTTGATTAACTGTGTCGGATATCGACTTGAGAGTTTAAGCAATAATAAGAATATTCTGTTGCCCTATGCTTAATCATCACATTTCACCAAAAAATGGCCAAATATATACTAACGAACTTTAAAACAAATTTTCTCGTGCAATTCAGTAAGGAATATCCACCTTACTTACTACAAAAATACTAGTTATATTTTGGTGTCTTAAACTTCCCTCCCCAACCTTTTTTGTACTGGTGAGGAGGCTATGCTCCTTGAAACATTATTTGTCAATTACTGTCAATGTTATTGTCAATGGAATTAAAATGAATATCGTTTCCGAAACGATCGTACACTCAAATTGATTTTGTTTTCTCCTTATGAAACAGATTCATAATTTACAATTATTAATCTTTATACCCAATATATATATATATATATATATATATATATATATATATATATATATATATATATATATATATTGACTGTAGAAATAATTATATCATCTCTCATATTCTGAAAATAATCATATAAATTTGCTCGTTAGGTTAGTTTGTTGATTGACATCGTCCTAGCGATTGTAAAATCCTACTTCGTAGACATCGGTTTGGGTTCTTCCTGGTAGCATGATCACACGCCTTATTAGAGAAGAAGTAGGTACATTCCATCGTAAGAAAAATTTAAAAAAAAAAACAATACCATACTTTCTTTATATTTCACATGTTTTTCCATATTGGCTTGATGCTCAAAGAAATTTTATCAAGCTTAAACGTGTCATTAATCATTTCCTGTGTGTTTAAATAGATAGATTGATACGTACGTAACCCATAAATTATTTTCATATCTTTTTCTGACACAAAAAAAAACTCGTCTCTCTACAGCCATTGTTAATTATTGTCCTTTCTTCCTATGTGTACTTAAAATTAAACGGAACTTTCAATGAGCAAAACATTCTTTTTAAGAAGCATCCGTTTGTGGAACACGATAACACGTAGCTGCTTCACAGCTGACTAGGACATGTTTTATAACGAATTCTTGTTGAGCTGTATTCTTTTATAATCAAATTCTTTCTAGGTTCAGCCAACGTTGCTACTTCGAACGGTGTTGTCTAATCGGCTACGTGGCAAACTCATTAGCATTTATCCTCGAGTGGCCCTTTGGCCTTATAGTCGTGAGTCGTTAGCACATAAAACGTTACAGCTATTAAATCTTAGTCGATACAAGTACGATATGTCGAATAACGAATTAGCCGGAAATGTATGCAAACAATAAGTTGATCTCTATTGTCTAATGAACTGCTAATAAATACAATCCGTTGAGAGAGTGGGGTGAATTTATACCCTTCGCAATAATCTTAGTTTTTAATTGAAGACAATATGACGAATAGGATTTTAACTCGTCATATACGAATACTATAGTCCGTGACGGTATAATTTAGGACAATCACAAACCCAATATTTAAATAGAGCAAAAATAATATGTATTTAAAATCCGTTTGCAAATATTTCTTCCGGGCGATTCCATTAATTATAATCGCAAATAAAGTGTTTTTGTTTTAGTTTTTGGGTTTTTTTGTAACTTATTTTAAAATTTAAAATATCAAGTTTGTTTTTATTGCGTTCCTTGACTTTTTAATTATTTTATTTATTCATTTTATTTCATTTATTTTATTTTATTTGCCTTATTTATTGACTTTTTTAGGGGTTTGATTCATTATTTTTTTTTTTTTTTTTGCATGGGAAAAATATTAAAAATCAAACAAAATTAATTATTCTTTAGAAACATTTTAATTAAAAAAAAATAAACTCACTTTCATGCTATATCCTTTCTTATTTGTCCTTTATTTTTATCCCTCCGTTTATTTTGTCCTCTCTTTCTCTCTCTCTCTCCCTCTTTCTCTCTTTCTCTCTCTCCCTCTCTCTTTCTCTCTCTATATATGTATATGTATATATAATCACTTAATTTTTCTCTGTATTTCTTCCCTCTTTATCTCTTCTTCTTCTTCTTCTTCTTCTTCTTCTAACTATCCCTCTCTCGTTGTCTCTCTGTATTTCTCAGTTTGTCCCATTTCTCTATCTGGGTATATTATTCTTTCTTCGTGTTCTCTCTCTCTCTCTCTCTCTCTCTCTCTCTCTCTCTCTCTCTTTCTCACTTTCTCTTTCCGTGTGTGGGTGTGTCTTCTCTCACCCCGAAGACATTGTTTAATCAACTATTAGTCCGTGTTCATTTTTAATTAATTCTTCAATATGGCCGAATAATGCATGAGTTTTGCCAACTTCTCCTTGCGACATGAATGCGACCGCGCAAGATTTGCCTAAATCTCCCCACCTTTTCTCGTATTTTCTCACACTTTTTCTCTCTCCTATCACTTTCCCTCCCACAGCAAGTTTTTCTTTCCTCTCTGTCTTTGTTATTTCATAATTCCTCTTTCATTTTTTCCTCCGAATCATTTGATTTCTTTGCGTGGTGATATGTGTTAGCCCGCAAGATCACCTGATAAATCCCCTTTTCTTGTGGGGATATTTGAAGTCAAAAGTAATCAGCCACCCCACAATCTTTCGAAGAATTAAACCGAGATATTCGTTATGAAATTTCTGCTATTTCATCTCAAATGATTAAAACAACTGTATGTTAGAAATGATGGAAAATATGTGGTCAGATTAAATATTTACAATTGTGTGAAATAAAATGGCATTCTACGTGCATTTAAAAAATAAAAAAGATTTCCTTTATTTACTTGTTATCTTATTAATTCTTTACCAACAAATGTGTCATATCATTTTGGGATTATATATATATATATATATATATATATATATATATATATATATATATATATTGTTTTTAAAATATAATTGTTTTTAAAATATAATTATCCACTGACACGTGTTTCGTCGTCTACGACTCATCAGATATTCCTTTAATTCAGTTAATACTTAAAATTCTTTACAGTATCCGTTTCGTAGCACAAAATAGATCACTTAATTATTATATAAATTAGTGAATCTATCTCGCCCTTAACTCATCAGAAGAAATAGCAACAATCAATCCATCAAAAGGAAATAAAGTGCGTTTTAACATGATTAAAACCCGAAAATTGGAAAAGAAGCTGTAAATACCCAATAATATGTATATATAACATTATATATATACTATTTTATTTTAATTAAATCAAAATTTATCCACACACAGACACACACACACACATACACACACACACATATATATATATATATATATATATATATATATATATATATATATATATATAATTTGACCTGCATTTTAGGCGTTACATATATTGTGAAATTCAAGAATTACGCAAAAAATACGTTTAGAAGGCTAGAAAACAACGCATATTTTATAAACAATAAATTTGTTTGATTCAGATATTTCGATGAATACACCTTTGTCAATGAAATGGTTTGGGGTTTTTTCTCCGCGAATGAAAGAGTTAGTCCGTAGGTCTTATACCGGTATTATTTTTGAAAGCAATAAACAGCAGGGTATCGCATTAGCCGCGCAAAGTGAGTTAAAAAATGTCACCTGCATTCGAAGCGTTAGTATATTTTGAAATTTAAGCATTACGTATATAAATAATTTTAGAAGGTAAGAAAACAAAACATATTTTTTCATAAACAAATTTATTGTTTAATTCAGATATTTCGATGAATACATTCTTCTCAATGAAGTGTTATTTCTCTTTCTTTTTTTCTTTTCTTTTTTTTTTTTGTTTTTTTTTTTTTGTTCCGCATGATGTAATCCGCGAATGAGAGTGTTAGTCCGTAGGTCTTATAACGGTCTGGCCAGGCAAAACTCTCATTCTACAGGTCTGTTATTCAACCATTATAAGGCGAGTACCATCCAAAAATAAACATTATTATTTGTTAACTTGTGGATTTTGTTTTGAAATGGAGAAATTTTTGTAGGACTAACTGGATCGTACAATAAGTCGGATGATGACGGCCTGTGCATTGAACGCATAAACAAGTATTCATAATCGGAAACAAACATGCAGAACGCAAACGAAAGGGGTAGATAGAGAGAGCGATGAGATGAATAGAAAGAGTGGAGGGAGGCAAGAAGCTGTAATGCTCAGTAGGATAACATCTTAAGATAAATTTGACTGATCTTAACCAAAACTCGGAGTAAGAATGTACCGTCTCTCTTTACGCAAAAAATTCTTCTCGATTCTTCTGCGCCTTTTCCTGCTTCTTTCTTTGATTTAACTTTGCCCTACTACATAGCATTTACAAAATTGATCAACGTATACGTTCAGGCGCAGAAGGCGATTCTCTTTGGTATTACTTTAGTAAGCGATGAAAAATTTAGTCTCCTTCTTTCCGTGTTTTTATGAACACGTGATATCATTGAAGCTGGCCAATCATTGTTAAAAAAAAAAGTGGGGGTAAATGTGAGTCCTTGTTTATACTTGCCGAACAAACAGCAACGGAAAACTGTTGTTGCAACACCCCATCTTTCCGTGTCGGCTATCTGAAAGTTACAAGTTATAGCGATCAATCCCAATACTAATGAATATAAGAGATTATCAGATGGTGAAACCGATTTTATACTTGTAATAAAAGATAGCACAGTATCTTTTAAAATACAAATCAAGGAAATTCGTATTTGCTAGAATTAATGAAAACAAAGAACAATAACTAGCATGGGAAACTTACACGCACGTGTCTTGCCCTGGTGCCTATATTGTGGGGCAAGGAAGTGTTAATTTCATTCCTTTCCTAATTATTACATCCGGCCTCTCTCTCTCTCTCTCTCTCTCTCTCTCTCTCTATCTATCTATCTATCTCTCTCTCTTCTTTTTTTTTACTCTCCTACTCTCTCTTTCTCTGTCATTCTTTTGTACCATCCATTCTTTTTTATACCTTCCGTCATTCTCTCTCTTATCTTTTCTGTCATCCTCTTTTTTTGTCTCTCTATTCTCTTTCTTTTTCTCTGTCATTGTCACTTTCTTTTTATCTCTTTTCTCTCTCTCTCTCTCTCTCTCTCTCTCTCTCTTGTCTTTCTCTTTCTTTATCATTATCACTGTCCCTTTCCTTCTTTCTTTCTCTATCATACTTTTGTACTATTCTCTTATCTATTTTGTCATCCTCTCTCGTCCCTTCTGCCATTTTCGCTCCCCCAATCCTCTTCTCTTTCCACTTCCGTTCTCTCTCTCTCTCACTCTCCCTTTCTCTCTCTCCCTCGCTCTGTTTTTCTCCTTTCCTCGTTTCTTTTTGCATTTGTATTCTTTGGTTTGTTCGCCACTGTTCATGGCCTAATGAACAGGAGATGTCGCTTTTTGATTTGTATCGGCCATAGAAGCCATTCATTTTCAATTCGTCGCCATATTTACGATTCATCGAAATGGAAAGAATAATGGCGCGATTAACAGTACATTACTCACGCTCATCTGCGCATGCGCGGAAATAATTTCTATTTTTCTCTTCCTCTTTCTCTTTCTTCACTTATTCCGTCAATTTCGCGCAGATTTAATTTTATTTGTACGACATTATTGTTTCCTCTTTTATTCTAGCAAAATAAAATTGTAATAACTAAATAAATCAAGAGATAAAATAGATGTGGTATAGCATAGACAATGATGTCTTACAACAATGGTTTTAATAATATAGCTATATTATTATATATATTATATCTATTATATATATGTATATATGTTATAGCTAGATGCATGATGATGATTGCAACGTCTTGTCAGACGAGTGCCACTCCCTCAGACACTTAAAGTCCATGAGCCCAAAAATGACTTCCATCGCCACAAGACCATTTTAATAGACAAATACCTGAGGGAGTATCTATACACAGATGATGTTACAGAGTCTTAGCTTTGTACAACAGCTAAGTCTCTCTCTCTCTCTTTCTCTCTCTCTCTCTCTTCAAAATATTAAGATCCAGCAACAAGAAAGAGCAAGATAGCCAGCAACAAGTTAAACTGCAGATCAGCTTAATGCGGGTACTGGTCTCCCGCGTTATGGTTTTTTTAAATCAGAGATTTGCTTCTCCTAGAAAGGTTGCCTTCACCACGGCTTACAGGAGCCCTCTCCACCCCAACACACATAAATATACACTAACACTAACGGTGCTAGTTGACCGTTGACCCCGAAAAAAGGGTTCATTCGCCCTTATAGCTAGATGCATACATACATACATAATCTCTGGATCAATGAAAATTACAGTTGGATCCTTTAACTGATGTATATTGCTGTCATGTTTATTAGTGTCTATTTCCAAAACCTTTGCAGTGTATGCTGAGATATTTCCATTCTACATACATTCGGTGCGAACGCATACCATACGATATTAGTGTATCATACGTAGGCAGAACAGATATTACCTTTTCATTTCAGCCCGAACACCAAGAAAGTGTATTTCACGTTCAACACAACATATCAGATAAAATTTTCTAAGCATTTTTTCTTTCTTGAAATTTCAAAACTTCTATGGAAAATATATGCATAATAATGTGTTCCTGACGACACATTTAAAAGACTACAATCGCCGATTCTAATCCCATCGTCAGGGAGGTGACAGTGATTAAGTGGTCAACGACAGGGATTGACAATCAGAGTGTGCCAAGTTCGAGTCCAGTTTGTTTGACTGAAACACATTCATTTAGCGATCTTTTAGGTGGACCCTCCAGTAAATATCCAATGTGTTTCCAGAAAATATTCTAACTAGAAAGATATCGGAGAAACGAATACCAACAAAATCATCATCAAAAATAATGGGAAACAACAACAATTATCATCAAACAAAGAATGAGATTTATATATTTTTTTATTGCTTTTTGTTTTATTTCTTTAATTTTAATTTTAATTTCTTTTTTTTTCAATTCTTTTGGTTTTGTTTAAAAATTAAGTTTATTCGAGTAAGACGAATCATGAGATTACTTTAGTCCACAATTTTCTGACTTTGCTTCCAGTTTTCTTTTAATTTTCATGGAATTTGCTTATAATTTTCATGAACCTTTCATCTTTGTCCATTTGTTTAAGCATATTTACCGCATTCCACCCCTTGCCCCCACTAATCGACACAACTGCTTACGTAACCTGCCGAAAGATGGCGATACGAAATTGCCGGAGATTGTGCCGTAAACTGAATTATTACCATATGATAAAATATGATTTATCTGGACAAAAGCTCATTTCGTCTCTTGAAGGATGGGTTCAAATATCTACCAACGTTTTCTAACTTATGAACCTGCGCCTTGGTACTCAACACCGTTGACCCTTTGATCAGGAGGTCAGCTGTGTGAGACTGATAAATATGGTTTAAATACAAACTAGTATTGGTAAGCGAGTAATCATAGGCATCTAAACTGCTGAAAGAAAAAGAAAAAAATTATATGGCGAATTATTTTATAACGCAAGAGATATACTAGCAGTTCCGCTTAAAAGGGCGATTGCAATCGTTAAATCCGGCATTTCAGAGGTTCGGAATGGAAAGAATAATGGCGTCATTAACAGTGCATTACTCACGCTCATCTGCGCATGCGCGGAAATAATTTCTATTTTCCTCTTCCTCTTTCTCTTTCTTCACTTATTCCGTCAATTTCGCGCAGTTTTAATCTTATTTGTACGGCATTATTGTTTCCTCTTTTATTCTAGCAAAATTAAATTGTAATAACTAAATAAATCAAGGGATAAAATAGATATAGATCATCGCTGTTCGCTTTAAAACTGTCCTGTTGGAAGAATTAATTTTACCTATCCCGAGGCTGGCTTCTTTTCTTTTTTTTTTTTTTTTATTGGTAATATGAATTGCACCAAAGTCAAAAACTAAGCATTTGGATGCAATTACTAGAACTGAAGAGGTGATGACAGAGTAGAAACAAATGTTGAACATCTTCAACAAGGGAAAAAGTTGCTACATAATTTTGCCACAGCGAAAGAATTGTTAAGCAATTTTAACAAGCATGTAATGTAGATTGGATACACTCTCAGGTATTCCCAAATTGTTTTTGCTAAATCCAGTTATTTTGAAGAAAATTTTTATAATAGAATATATTAGGGGTTTTTTCCCCAAGTCGGTTTCTATTTAACCCATAGTTGGGGCCCTAACAGGTACTACAACTCCGGGTCAGAGTGAACGTGGGAGCAATGGCAATTAAAGGGTGGCTCCACACTCCTCAAAGCCTGCAATCTGGGGGCTCACCATCGGATTTAGTTTAAGGTCATATCCAGGACCCCCAATCGATCAACAAAGATGAATTGATTCACGGCTGTAAATGACAGCTCTTCGTTACAGGAAAGGCACGCTCAAAAATTTAGCTCAATAGATAAAATCCTCTTTCTCGAAACCCATTGGAAGGAGTTTGAATAAAATATATTCTCAAATACGTCACGCATCCTGAATATGCATATATTATAATATATATATATATATATATATATATATATATATATATATATATATATATATATATATATATATCCCAAGTGGAATAAGGTAAGAACTTTAGCTTTGCTTTACGCCAATCATGGCATAGTTTCTCTCCTCAAAATTTGAAAAGGTATGGAATCTTTTTCATTTCTGTATTCAAATTTTTCATGCCTGATGAAATCAAATATGATTGAAACAGTCTGCACATTGTAGTAAGATGTGACCGTATTTGTATAAAGTATTATATATATATATATATATATATATATATTGATATACATACATATATATATGCACATATATATATATATAATTTTCAGAATGTGAAAGATGATATAATTATTTCTAAAGTCACACAATATCGCAGTTCATATGAATCATGAAAGCCAACAAACCGGAAGTTCATATTCTTTTTCCTCAAAATATCAAAACATAATAGAGTGCAATTAAACTTTCTAGATATAGCCAGTATTGAAATGGAAGATGACAGAAAAGGTTTTGCACTAACACATTTTTTTCTATTAACGGCAATGTAGACATTCTGGGAACAATGCCAGAAAGACTCGTGTCTTGCTAAAAGGAGAAAACTAAAGTTTTGGTATTTTTTATTTTTTATTTTTATAAGTTTAAAACACATATTAATTGATGCAAAATTCACAAGGTGTTTCCATTATTTGTCCAAAACACACACACACACACACACACACATATATATATATATATATATATATATATATATATATATATATATATATATATACTAGAAAAAGTACCCGTCGTTGACTGGGTTCAAAAACAGCCTACGGAAAATGAACTCTGATTTTGAAAGTACGATAGGTTATGAAAAGGAAGGGTTGTAAAGAGATAGCTTCGAATTTGGGGGTATCAAAACCAAAGCAAAATATGATAAAAGTAAAAATAAAATAGATAAACCCCATAATTTATTATACCATATCTGTTCACACTGAAACACTTATCATAATATTCTATGGATCTATATTAAAAAACCTTGTTAAACTTTGTGACATATTCCCATTCTATGGAGGTTAGGCGCGAACGAACACCCCATAATTTTATTATACCATATTTCTTCAAACTGAAACAATTATCAAAGTATACTTATGCAGATAGATATGAAAAGTCTTTATTAAAGTTTGTGCCTATTTCGATTCTATTGAGGCCAGGCGCGAACGCAGACCTCACAATTTTATTATACCATCCCTATTTAAGTTAAAACATACTTATCAAATTATTCTTATGTACATCTATATCAAAAACACTTGTAAACGTTTTTTTTTAATTTCCATACTTTATGGACCAGGCGCGAACGCAGACCCCACAATTTTAATGAACCACCGTTCTGCCAGATCAAACTTACCCATTCCTGTGTCTCGATACATCTTCTATCATTATATGTAATCAGTTTTTTAAAATAGTCAACCATATAGGAGCCTATTCCTGACCACACACACACACACACACACACACACACACACACACATTCAGCTTTATATTATAGATATAAAGATTTTTATGGGTATTCGCTGAGATTGTTTCTCTTTTTTTCTTTCCTATTCGCTATACAATTTTTTTGTTTGCTTGTTTTTTACCCTCGCATTTAATTCATGGTCTTTTGGCCACGTTTTTAAACGATGTTTAATCTTGAAAAGGGTTGGCTGAAAGACGTCTTGATAGAGTTTTTTCTGCTCCACCCCCTTATTTATCCTCTTTATCTAATTTATGCTTAGGAAAAATATACTTTAGAAGTGTATTTTGGTCTTTTCAAAAGTTTCTTTTGGATTACTTATGACACTAACGCTCGGTGTTCTTCAAAAGTTATATATATATATATATATATATATATATATATATATATATATATATATATATATATATATATATATATATATTGACTGTAGAAATAATTATATCATCTCTCATATTCTGAAAATAATCATATAAATTTGCTCGTTAGGTTAGTTTGTTGATTGACATCGTCCTAGCGATTGTAAAATCCTACTTCGTAGACATCGGTTTGGGTTCTTCCTGGTAGCATGATCACACGCCTTATTAGAGAAGAAGTAGGTACATTCCATCGTCGAGATTAAGTAGCTGTTGGGAACCAAGCAGACCAAATTTATCGATTAAAGAAATAAACTAAATCTTTTCAATTCAACTATCAATATATCGAATAAAAAAAAATAAAATAATTTTAAAAAAAATAAAATAATTAAAGGTATTGCAAGGATAGAATTAAGAGTTCCATGCAACGTTCGAGAAAACAGATATCACAAAAGAAAATCCTCGATTGGATAAGCTTTCTTATTGAATACTGCACGTTCTCCTTGGAATGGTTTCAGGGAGTAATTGTTGCTTGATGAATTGTGGTTTTGTCTTGTAAATGATGCGCCTATACACTCGAATATCACGTGACAGATTCAGGATTGATTGTCTACTGACATTAATTAACGGAGAAGCTCTCATGAATTATTTAAATGTGTGTTTTTTTCTTCAAATTTTTTCAAACTTAGTTTAATTAACTTTATTTTAAGTGTATATTCAAAATCAGCCAAGTTTTTTTACAGAGAATGTATAGCTTCTAGAAAAAAAATAAGTGCTCAATCGTAGGTACTACACACATAAAAGCTATTTTGTTTAAAAAGTATACAACTAAAATCTTTATATATAAAAGTGAACGTGTCTTTATGTGTGTCTGTCTGTGTGTCTGTGTACATTTCCCTATGCAATAACTGCAGACTCGAAATTTGATATACAGTGTACTGAGATTAGGGAAAATCTATGTGATCCATTTTCGGCCAGAAATTTGGCTGTTAAGGGGTCAAAGTTCAACGATTTGACTTTTGAGAACTCTACCAAACTCTTCCGACAATTTTGAGTCTAAACACTTGAAATTTTAGATATAGGTTCTTTTGACATGGATCTAACTTAATAACTTGATTTGAGCCCAAAACAATAAATGTTAAGGGGTCATATTAGGGGTCAAATTAACAAATTTGACCTTTTTTTGTTTTGTTTTTTTGCTCAGCATACACCTCTAAACACCTGGGCAACGCCGGGCACCCATGCTAGTATACACACACACATATATATATATCAGCGTTTCGTCTTCATTTCAAGACTTTCTCTGAATGAAATAAAGACGAAACGTTGATGAACACATAACTCGGTTTGTTCCTTTTTATTTCTCTATTTTGTTGGAATACTATTTTCATTATTCTCATCATATATATATATATATATAAAATATTTATATATAAAATGTACATATATATATATACTTTTATATATATATATATATATATATATATATATATATATATATATATACATATATATATATATATATATATATATATATATATATATATATATATATATATATATATATATATATATATGGAAATTTAACTAACTTTCTTGGATTTGCATTTTTGGATTTTACCGTCATTGATACGTTACCTTTCATCAGACTATCCATTCACGTGAAATCACTTTTTTCTTCACCCTATTCCCTCTACTTAACTTTTTGTTATCAAGTAAGATCTTTGACTTACTTGTTGTTTCATCAAATACTTTTGCAAGTAAAATCCGATCTCCCATTTTGCTAAATCCTACCCTCTGATGAGAAGGAAAGTATTTCTTCGAAACTCCGCGGATTAAGGGCTATCCACTTAATTAGTGTTTCCTTTTCAAATTATGTTTTAACTATTTTTCAAAGTGTTTTAACATGTTTTATTAACTGCTTGTAAATTCAACGGAGTGAAGAGAAGAGAAGATAAAATTGGGAAGTCAGCTGACCGGTTTCGCCCTCGCTTTATCAAAGCTGTATCGAGGGATTTGCTTTGAAAACAAAAACGAATGGGAATTGAAAATGTGTACATATAAAATCACGTTGCGTTACGTTATGTATGGGGGAAAAGAAAAGAAAAAATGGGGAAAAGCGATTAAAATAAAACAACGTTATATTACTCGAAGATCCTAGGGACTAATCACGCTTAAACCCAAGAGGCATTCGTTCTGTTTACAGAGAGAAGGGCTTCTCAACGGAACGTGAACAGTCTCCAAGATCTTTAAATGAAATAATGAGTGAGCACGACTCAGGATCGAAAATGAGTTCGTGCCAAAGTTCGCTGCACATGACGGGTATGTCATAATTGAAGACCCGTATGTGTTGGCAAGTACGTTTGTTGTTTGGTATGTCCCATTTCTGATTTTGGTAGGTACGTGTTGTTAGACTCTTCCATCCAATTTTAATGTTGTTTGATCCACATAGTTGGCACTACAACTGGTTTCCAAATTGGAAATTATATTAGTATTATGATGGGAAGGGTAAAACATCTTTTCAAAAGGATGGCATTAACGTTTTCGTAGAGAACACAACACGCACATTTGAAGCAAAATAACAATTTTGCACTGTTGAACTGATTTGCTTTTCGAATTTCTCACTTACTGTCCCACTTACTGTATGTAAATTTAATTTGGACCCTAACACATCGTGCCCTTATGATCTGCTCAAAATCAAAATTGAATGAGGAATTTAAAATAATTACTGATACCTTATCCAAAGATGGGTACCCCCTGGATGTGATTAGGTGAGTTATGCAAAGGAAAATAGCTGAGTCCTCTGTAACTAAAATTCACCCAATTAAAATGTCCAGTATATCTGCGTTTACAATGGCTGGGGACAGTAAGTGAAAAATTCGCAAAGCAAATCCGCTCAGCAGTGCAAAATTGTTATTTTCCTCCTTAGCGGTACAGGTTCAAGCCTGTCTTCTTGCCTACTATCACTTTTTTTTTGCTCAACACAAACCTCCAAACACCCGGGCAACGCCGGGCACCCAGGCTAATCTATAATATAAATATCACCTGTCTGTTTAAATGTATGTATGTTTGTATGTCTCTAAAACTTTCGACAGAGGCAACGGAATCTCACGAGGACGGTATTGTTTAGAAGCGACCTTTCGGACGACAAATATCAAAAAATTGGCTAAAAACATTAATTCCTTCACCCTCAAATGGGCACTTTTCTACAGAGAGCTTTTTTTCGCCGATATTTTCGAAAGTCATCCCCTCTTTTCGATTGACTAGCCTTAAGTTAAACCTTTGCAACTTCCGGTTTGGCGGTTGACGCAACGGCAAAGATGTCACGTTTGTTTTTTAGTTTTTGTTTCCGTTTTGTTTTTTACATTCTTTTCCTCCTTCGCGGGACGGGTTAGAGCCTACCTGCCTACTACCACTTTTTTGTTTTATGGTCAACACACACCTCCAAACACCCGGGCAACGCCGGGCACCCAGGCTCGTAATATATAAAAATCGATAGAACATTAACTTCATAATAGCATATACGAAACCTGCAAGAATTAAAATATCATAATGAAACATATTTTACGACCTGGCTACGTCGGACGTCTCTGCTAGCTTGGATAAATACTTTTGCAGTTTTAACAAAAGAGCTACAATAACATCAGAGCGTCTCCATTTACGCTGAACATCTACAGAATGCCAACATCAATATATTAATATAAATCAGTTCTCTGTGGAATTTCCTCAGGTCCGTCTAGTTTTAATTAATTCCCTATCAGTTTTTATTTTGTTTTTGTTTTTTGTTTTTTCACTTTTCTTATGGGATGATCATCTGTAGTAAACTGTTTCGTGTAATTATATTTATGCAGGTACTCTACATGATTTATACTTGCCTAATATTTTTGTAAAAAACTTTATAGTAAACACAAATCTCTCTTTATATATATTTATGTATGTGTATATATATTTGTTTAAAAAATTTTGCATACCAAACTGCTCTGTCAGTTTTTGGTCTACAGACCTGAAACTTAATATATAGGTATTCGAACGCATTCGAAACTTTATATCTAGGTTTTAGCATGGGAAAGTCGGTGTAAAAGTGTGAAAATTTAAAAAATGGAATTTGCCAGGTGAAGGTCGAACGACGGCATTACAAATATGCATGCGTACATAATAGCGATTGTTTCATGTTTTCATTTTTAGCCTTGCAGCAAACATGTCTTCATAGCTCAGGCATTAACATCAAAGAAACAATTGAATCGTAAGCTAAACGTTTTGGTTTCGATTTTTGGTGGTGGCGCACGACTCATTTTTTTATTATTGAACTTTTTTAATCACAACAGAATATTGGGTCTAATCTATATAATTATAAAACTCAAATGACCTTTCAAGGGGTGTTGTAATCACATATCCGGTTTACGACTTCCGGTTGCGCGTGCGTACAAAAAAATTAACGCGACAATAAAACGTATTGTTTTACTGTGTACGTTTTTAGCGTCCCAATTTATTTCGCGTTTAAATTATTCAAATAAACAAGTGTTAATACTTTCTACCTGTTTTTTACATCGTTCATTTCCGTATTACGTTTAAGTTATTTTAACGCAATTTTTTTACAAATGTTTTTTTTTAATTTGCGTTACAAATAAATAATCAACGCGACAATAAAACGTATTGTTTTACTGTGTACGTTTTCAGCATCCCAATTGTTTTCTTTTCGCGTTTAAATTAAAGGATATATAAAAATTTGAATTTAACTTTAAGTATTATGGTATCTGTTCAGTGCACATTTACCGATAAGTATGGCAAACCACTTATAATACAATGGCTATAAGTTTTTTTCTCAAAAATAAACAATAATAAACAGAACGACTCATAGAAATCTATCTATATTCTTTTTTCATTTCAATATACTGTCATAGAAATGTTTCTGTTATGTCAAAAAAACTATTTTCTTTACGTCACAAGTGTCACGCTCATACATTATTCCCATAGCTAATATAACATAGTGACCCAACGGGTCACGGGTAGTCTAGTATAATATAATAATACATACGAGATCTGCATCAATCAAAATATCATATTTAAACGCATTTTACGACGACGACCTGCTAGTATATATATATATATATATATATATATATATATATATATATATATATATATATATATATATATATATATATATATATAAGGAGTAAAAAGGGGAATGGAGAAAGATGGGAAAGGAAATAGCTAGAGAGGGTGGTTTCTTATCTATTTTTCCCGTTTGGTATCCATATGGGTTGCATAATTACATATGTAGATGCACCCATATGCTGTGTCTGTCTGTTCGTGCGCGCACGTCTCTGATGTCGGTCCCATTTTGTATAGTATCATTAAAAAGTTTCTCATTCAACAATAGATCTAAGTATATTAAGGAATTTAACTCTCTTCGATTCTCTTTGTGAAGTGCCGACATCAAAGGGTTTTTGATATGGCTCGGCGTTTGAAGATGGGCCAGTTATCCAACTCGCAAAAGATATTACTCTATGCACCGCTGCATTCGTAACGTGCGCATGTGCCGACGTCAAAGCTGGTCTCTGCTGTCGGCTCTCTGAACCAATATAATTATGGCCAAATTCATCCGTTCTTCCTCTTTATTTATTTTTTCTTTTTATTCTTTTTATTCTTTTTCTCCTTTCTCTTCTTAGACGTCTTTCCTTTTCTTTAACTACTTTGTATCATAGGCTTCCTCTTTTTTTCTCTCCTTCTTTTTGTGATTCTCTACTTTTTAAATCATCATCATTTTTTCACTCATCCTACTCTTTTATACTTTCCCCTTTCTCTCTTTCTTTTCGTGTTCTTATTCGCCTTTTCCTACCTATTCTTTCTACTCCTTCATCTTTTTGAACTCTTTCTTATATTTTCTTATTTATTTCCTCGTCTTTATTCTTCTTACTCACTTTTCTCCTTTTTCTTCTCCTCCTACCCTTCTTATTCGCCTCCTCTCCCTTTTCCTTCCAATACTCCTGCTATTATTATTATTATTAATAATAATAATAATAATAATAATAATAATAATAATAATAATTCAACGAGTTCTACTAATTCCCATTCTCTTTCGTCTACTTCTCTATCTCTTTTTTATTTCTTCTCCCTCTTGTCCTTTTTTCTGCTACTACTCTCACTTCTTTTTCCTCCTTTTTATTCTCTTTTTCTTTTCTTCTACTTTGTTCTTCCTCTTCTAATCTTTTTTTTTTCACTTTTGTTTCCTCATCTTCTTATCTCTATTACTCGAAATAGAAGAGAAACATACAGATAAGTGTCGGTATGATAGGCATATAAGTATATTATACGTATGGAGTGATCGACGAATAGCTGATTGTTATCGTTTTGCGACAGTAGTTGAGATGATGGAGTTCGGAAAACTCTATCATGTTTTCATATGGCTGTTAATGTATGTGCACGCCACAATTACACACATTGAAATACAGGAAAACTGACCTGACCTTCCACTTACATACAGCGTTTTGCTAGTGCCAAATGATCACCCAGCTGTTACTGTACAGGTTCAGCATTGTTTGAATTCGGTGATCATATGACAACCGGTGTGTCCACTTGATTGTACCGCAGATAGATAGATAGATAGATAGATAGATAGATAGATAGATAGATAGATATCACTGTGATAAAATATAACGAAAATATTTTCTAAAGCTTTTTATACTATGAATATATTTATATTTACCCGGCTTAATTTTTATTGATATATGGACATTGTTACTGGCTAATAGATTTAATATATTAAACCTGATGATGATGATGATGATGATGATGATGATGATGATGATGATGATGATGATGATGATGATGATGATGATGATGATGATGATGATGATGATGATGATGATGATGATGATGATGGGAAGTTTTGTCATGATTATGTCATGATTTTGCCATTGCTTATGACCTCACTCAGATTGTTCGCGAACCAACCCGTGTGCCCGATACACCCGGTCAATATGCAAGCATCTTAGACCTTTTTCTCTCAACCTCCCCTGAGCTATGTTCATGTTCCGTTCATTCTCCTCTAGGATCCTCCGACCACTCCGTTGTATCAGTTAAGATAAAAACGAAATGTAAGAAGCTCCCAGACGTACCCCTCCACCGTACTGTATAGCGATACTCTATGGCTGACTGAGATAGCTTCCGTACATTCATATCTGATTTACCTCTGCACTCCATGTTTAAAAAGGAAGTGTCCTCTATAGTATCAGATCTGACCGAATGGTTAATTGTAGGCATAGACCAATTCATACCATCTAAAAAATGCCAACAAAAACCTAACAGCCAGCCATGGCTCTCCCCAGAATGTGCTGCTGCTATCGCGCACAGAAATCACTTTTTCCATAGCTACCAACGTAATAGATGCACTGAGACTAAAGATGATTTCAGGTCTGCCAGCAACCCCTGTAAAAGAGTAATAAAAATGCAAGAGAGCTATATGCCCAGTCTGTTAAATCCAAGGTAGCTGATCAGCGGCTTGGATCCCACCAGTTTTGGCAAATAGCAAATAGGATCCTGAACAGAAGTGTGCGTTCTATCCCAACCATTATCAATGGACCAGAGGTCATCTCGTCAGCGTCAGACAAGGCCAAACTATCTGCAAAGAACTTTGCAGCTAATTCTACCCTAAGCGACGAAGGCCATCAACTCCCCATATTTCCTCCTATAACACAGAACAAGCTAGGTAACATACAAATATCCGTGCATGAGGTCGCCAAGCTAATAAAGAACCTAGATTCCAGTAAAGCAACTGGCCCTGATGGCATCCCAATTATAGTGTTAAAAAAGCTTCAACCAGAACTTGCTCCCATACTTACGAAACTATTTAAGCGCTGCCTTAAGGAGAAGTGCTTTCCGGCTCCCTGGAAGACCTCAATTCAGGAGATAAGTCATCTCCCTCTCAGTACAGACCAATAAGTCTCCTGTGTGTTATGAGTAAGTTGCTGGAATCCATATTAAATAGAGAAATAGTCAACCACCTCAACAGGAATAACCTTCTCAGTGACACACAATATGATTTCCGCTCTGCAAGATCTACCGCAGATGTGCTGACGGTTATATCCCACAGGATTAGTGAATCTCTTGACAAAGGCTTCCTTTCTAGGGCAATTGCTCTTGACATATCAAAGGCCTTCGACAAGGTATGACATAAGGGTCTACTTCACAAGATTTCCTGCTACGGTATAACTGGAAATGTTTTCTCAATCATTAAATCATTTCTCTCCGATAGGCTCATAAGAGTAGTGGTAGATGGACAAAAATCGGAGGCCTGCAATATAAATGCTGGAGTCCCTCGGAGGTCAATCCAGGGCCCAACTCTCTTCCTGATCTACATCAATGACCTCCCTAAACACATACTTAAATCATTCGTTGACATCTATGCTGATGACACGACCATCTACGGCAACACATCAAAGGCTGTAAATGACAAAGTTCTCTCTGATTCTCTCTCCTCTGATCTCGAGCGCGTGGTTCAGTGGGGGAAGATGTGGCTGGTTACCTTTAATGCTTCCAAAACCAAACTTCTATCCTTACATCATCAACGCTCTGATCCCCATCTGGCATCAATTGTGATGGATGGCTCTCGTCTGGGTGAGGCCCCGTGTTTTGACAAGCTTCTGGGTTTGACCTTTACTCCTGATCTGAAATGGAACACGTACATCAAGTATGTTGCCAAGGTCGCTGGGAAAATGGTGGGATCCTTCTACCGCTCCAGAAGATATCTCACTTCTGATGCAATTCTCTATCTATATAAAAGCCAAGTACGTCCAAGGATGGAATACTGTTGCCATATCTGGGCAGGAGCTGCTAAAAACAGCCTATCCTGCCTTGACAGTGTACAAAATAGACTTTGTGGCTTAGTGGGGGATGTCCTTTTCTCTACCCTGCAACCTCTCTCCCACAGAAGAGACGTTGCGAGCCTATCCTTGTTTTATCGTTATTTCCATGGCAGGTGCTCGTCTGAACTCCAATCTCTGGTCCCCCCCTCGCCAATCTTTCACGAAAAACACCCGTCTAGCTGAATCCACTGTGAAAAATTTCCCCCACTCTATATCTGTGCCTGTCAAAACGCGGATTCCATGAACAAAGCTTCTTTCTTAGAACTGCACGCCTGTGGAACTCTGTTCCGTCTGCCTGCTTCCCTCCGGACTACAACTTGGATGTCTTCAAGTCCAATGTTAACAAATTCCTAATGAACCGCCCCTTAATTAAACACTTTATCAAATCTCCACACTAACGTAATGTACTTGCAATAACCCTTATCCCTGAGTGGCTTCCGGGCCTTGATAAGTGGTGATCACTGTGTAAAAAAAAAACCTTTGGGAAATGTTTTCAAAAATATATATATATATATATATATATATATATATATATATATATATAATAAACTAATAAACGGATCATTATAAGTTTTGAAATATACATTCTCGATGACAAGATGAGTAGTATATGTGCAGTATTTTTGTAAATATACTAAGAAAACATATAAAGTGTTTATTATATTTTATATAAAATGGAACCTTATGATTTTTTGGAATATATATTCTCCGCATCACGGTGAAAAACATGAGCACATTATTTAGGAAGGCAGGCTCGAACCCGTACCACGAAGGAGGAAAAGAACGGGGAAAAAAACGTGACGTCTTTGCTGTTCGGACCACCGCCAAACCGAAAGTGACGTAGGCTAGACAATCGAAAAGAGAGGATGAATTTCGAAAATATCGGTGAAAAAAGCGACCCCTTCCTGTAGAAAAGTGTCCAGTTGAGAGTGAAGAAATTAATATTTTTAGCCAATTTTTCGGTATTTGTCGTCTGAAGGGGCCAGCTTCAAAACGATACGAATCCGTCGCCTCTGTCAAAAGTTTTAGGCAGAAATTCAAACATAAATACATAGATTTATATATTGGTAGCTCAAATGTTCTATCCAAACCGATTAAAAAGCTTGCCCTATCTCTGAATACCCTTTATGTAAAATTTCAAATGTTTAGACCAGAAATATATGTATATATATATATATATATATATATATATATATATATATATATATATATGTATATATATATATACATATATATACATATATATATATATATATATATAAGTGAAAGTGTCTCTCTGTGTGTACATTTCCCTACCCAATAACTCTGACAATTTTCAGTCTACAGACGCAAAATTTGATATACAGTGTACTGAGATTAGGAAAAATCTATGTGATCAATTTTCGGCCAGAAATTTGGCTGTTAAGGGGTCAAAGTTCAACGATTTGACTTTTGAGAACTGTACCAAACTCCTCCGCCAATTTTGGGTCTAAACACTTGATATTTTAGATATAGGTTCCCGGGTTATTTAATAATTTGATTTGAGCCCAAAACAATAAATGTTAAGGGGTCATAATATGGGTCAAAGTTTAAAAAAATTTGATATCTTCGGTCTCTATAAAATTACTCAGACTATTTCTGGTCTAAACATTTGAAATTTTACATAAAGGGTATTCAGAGATAGGGCAAGCTTTTTAATCGGTTTGGGTCGAACATTTGAGCTACCAATATATAAATCTATGTATTTATGTTTGAATTTCTGCCTAAAAGAATTAATAAAACATGTTAAAAACACTTTAAGAAGAGTAAAAAAAATATTTAATTTTCAAAAAGGAAACACAAATTAAGTGGATTGTCCTTAATCTGCGGAGTTTCGAAAGAAATACTTTTCTTTCTCATTAGAGAGTAGGAATTAGCAAAATATGGAATTGGACTTGGCTTGCGAAATATTTAATGAAACTACAAGTAAGCCATAGAGTTTACTTTGTAAATGTTTAAAAAAAAATAGTGGGGCAGAGGGAATGGGGGAAAAAAGAAAATTGATTTCACGTGAATGGATGGTCGGGTGAAGAGTAGAATATCCAGTAACGGTAAAATCATGAAAAGTTGGTTAAAGTTCGGTATCCAGAAGTAAAAATCGAAAGGAATCGCGTTACTGGAAGATATTTCGATGTCATCCAAAAGGCAAAATTCTGTGAAATAATTCACAAATCGGTACAAGGAAAAAAAGAGGGAGTTCAAAATGGTATTATAAAAAGAAAGATAAATTTTGCGTAGAATAAAGAAATGGAGAGATTCAAGACACTTCTGCCGAGGCTGACTTTCTGACTACGAATAAAGAAACAGAAAAGATGAGCGGGGATTGAGTTATTTTTAGAATGGAAAAGGCAATGTCACAATAGCCCAGACAAAATATAAGTGGTGCAAGGATTAACGCAGAAAAAAGAGGTCAAATGAAATAGACAAGTAATGATTTCAAAATTCAGTTATCAGCAGGAGTCACAAGATTGAAGCAAATCTATTGCTTGGAATGAGTAGTCATAAATTATATATTGTTTCTAAGTTAAGGGTTATGAGTTTAAATTGTGATAAATATATATATCTATATATATAATAATTTTTTAATTCTTGAAAAAGCAAATATACAAAGGAGTGACAGTGTTTGTAGAATAAGTAAATATATAGCGTATATGCAAGAAATATAGGGTTCATGGTATGGTATGTTTGTTATATCTTGAGGGAGGTAGATGTAGAACTGTTTGCTTTTATAATAGAAAACTAAAAATGGTTAATGTAACATTTCTTTCCAACTCCCAAGAAAACTTTAAAATGATGACTTTTGTAGGTTTTCAGTCGTTCTGAAAACGAATATCACATTTAAATGTTGGGCATATAAGTTGCTTTCATGATATGAAGAAATGACTTTTTCAGAAAGTGGGGGATCAGTTTCCTATATAAATTTACTGTAAATGAACACACACTTCTGGCCACTTTCTTCATATCATGAAAACGAATTGTTCTGAGGGAGATAACTGTCTTTTACTAAGAGATTCGTTCAGTAGAAGGACAATATCGCCGCTCGTAAAGCATTAAAAGTAATCACACAAGGAAGGGGTCGCGTGTGTAACTTATATAGCGTACATGCAGAAAAAAAGTTTTAATGGTATGGTAAACTTGTTTGGGGTGGTGTAGAATTGTTTGGTGTCATAAAAAACTATAAATGTTTAAAAATCAAAATGGAACGGCCCAGAATTAAGAAAGGTAGAAGAAAAAATCGTCGTTCGGAAAGCATTAAAAAGAATCATGATTGCACGTAAATGGAATGTATTTTGTTTTCAGGGTATTTTGTGTGGTGTGGTTGTTTCGAATAGTTAATATGTGCCTATGTAAGTGTTAGTGTATCAGTACTTAAATTTCTGATAGTGGTAGTTTGATATGGTTGTATTTGGATTCATTTACTTTTTAAGGGTTGAGTCGTGTAGGGAGAGAAGCCATATTTGTAAATGTTGAGTGTGTTCGTTTAGGTGTTAAGATTGTATTCCAGAATAATCGGTTTGTCAGGTCTCAGCAAATGGGAAATAAGAAAATTAGAATATAGAAAATGTATTTTTGTAATGGGGAATGGAAATTTAATTGTGTGTATATGAGTTTTTAATCTAATTACGAAGGGTGAAAAGTTAGTATAGTAATAATGTGTGTACTTATTCCCGGTGATACATAGTTGCGGTGGGAGAACATAAGAATTAGAGAGAAAATACAAACTACTTCATTTAAAGATGTTGACGATAGTGGTGACGTTTCTCCTAGGATTTTATTATAACGACTAAATATATCTAAAACAGCGTTTTAAAGTTGGATAATAGTTTAGACATAATAAATTTTTATGTAGAATATGTTGTGGCAAATCTACGGTAATTCAGTCCAGAGGGGAATTTCTGCAATTATTTTATTATATAGTAGATTACTAAGAATAATTTTCCCAATGGGCCAATTCGCAAAAATAGAAATAAATAGATAATAATAATTATAATGTCGTTCATCAAATTCCGTATGTTTTTGTTTACAATATCACGTCAGCTGAAATATGGGCTTGAAAAGTCACTTCTGATTAATGTGTCGTTTTAAAACAGGCAAATAAAGAAGTGATTTACGGCGATTTTAAATAGTGCCTCTTCTTTTACCGTAAATTGAACTCATTAATAAGAATAAATTTGAAATAAATGGTGAGGTACACCCGGACTTGAACAGAGGATCATTCAGATGCTCTACCACTGATGTCAATAATTCTGTTTTCTTAAAAAGAAATGACTTGTTAATATATTTATTATTTCTCTTTTCGGTGTAACGTAAAATATATCCCTGTAAAAATATTATCTATAAGAAACCAAGATTATTTTAAGGATCAGATTTTTTCGATTTTCGATACTTATCCAATGAATTTCTATACAAAACATAGTTAAGAACAGTACTAGGCATATATATATATTACCTTGCAATGAAATTTGCCAAAGATAGACTCAATTACTTCGGAACCTATAGGAAAGAAACTTACATACACACACAAAGGTACTTTTATATAATATATATATATATACTTTTATATGATATATATATATATAGAGAGAGAGAGATCTTATTAATAAGATATATATATATATATATATATATATATATATACAGAGAGAGAGAGAGAGAGAGAGAGAGAGAGATCTTATTAATATTTTTTAACAAAAAAATTGCATACTAAAATTGAATAAGGTAAATAAATATTGAGAATATCATTAACTAGCAGTTCAGCCTGGCTTTGCTCGGGCCCTATGTACTGTTCATAACTTTATGTGCGTATGTATATATATTAAAATGTTTGACTTATGTCCAGTTAACCTACATCTAAAATTTCATATGTTTAGACCCAAAATTGGCTCAGGAGTTTGGTAGAGTCTGCAAAGGTCAACTCTTTCAAATTTTTGCCCAAAACTGATTAAAAAGTTTGCTGCGTGTCTGAATACACTTTATGTAAAATTTCAAGTATTAGACCTAAAATTGGCTGAATAGTTTGCTAGAGACCGCAAAGGTCAAACTTTTTGAAATTTTACTTTTTGCCAGCCAAATTTTCGTCCAAAAAACTATTAAAAAGCCGCCTGCCCTCTATCTGAATACACTTTATGTAAAATTTCAAATGTTTAGACCAACCAAAAATTGGCTGAATAAATTGATAGAGACCGCAGAGGTCAAATGTTTTGCTTTTTTTTTAATTCAATTTTCACCCCAAACAAGGCATAGTGTCACTTTGAAGTAGGGAGCTACAATCAGGGACATAATTTGCAGGGGCACTATAAAGGGGGATGAGTAGAAAGATGTTTGCTCACATTACACTTGAACTTCTGCATATCAGTACAGTTGGGAAAGCAGAATCCCGGAAGGGAATTCCAAAGACCTGCAGTTCTAGGGAAGAAACTATTGGAGTAAAAGGCTTTCTTACACCTAGGGATCTCTACTGTAAAAGGGTGAGACTTAGTAGCTTGTCGAGTTTGTCGGGGGTAGTTACGTCGAGGAGGTACAAGTGTTTGCAGTTCGTCAGAGCATTCACCATTAAAGTATTTGTAGAACAGACAGAGGGATGCAATATCTCGTCGATGGGACAGAGGCTGAAGCCTAGATGATAGTTCAGGACCTATCAGTTTGGCGACTCTCTTTTGAACCCTGTCCAGGAGCGAGAGACAAGCAGCAGATGCACCAGCCCAGATGTGACAACAGTACTCCATACATGGGCGAATGGTGGTCTTATAGAGGTACAGGATACTTTCAGGCGTAAGTAGCTTTCTAGCACGGTAGAGGGAGCCAACCTTCTTTGCAGCAGCCTTGGCAATGCTCTCAATGTATCTATTCCAGTTCATGTTACCTGTAAACGTTAGGTCGAGAAGTTTAAAAGAAGTACTTTCAGGCAATGTGTTCTTGGCCATTGCCATTGGTGGCAGAGAAGGTTTCTTGTAGTTATTGAAACAAGCTTAGTCTTAGCTGCATTGAATGTGACCAACCATTTTTTGTCCCCATTCCACTACATATTCAGGTCATCCTCTAGTGTTTCTGCCATTTCCTTGGATATGTGTTCATTTGTTTTCCCCCTCATATCTGTTATAGAGAGTGGTGTCATCGGCAAATATACCCATCTCCGAAACAATTTTATCAGGGAGGTCATTTATGAATATCAGGAATAATAGAGATCCAAGGATAGACCCCTGAGGTACTCCCGCATTTATGTCATATTGCTTAGATGTACGACCGTTGAGGACAACCTGGATTTAATTACATTATGTATTCTTCCAGTGATTCAATATAATTTAATTTTTCTTAGAAGACCATCGTTCCATACCCTGTCAAAAGCCTTAGATATATCCAGAGCTACCTCTCTACCCTCCCCTGTTTTGTCCAGTGAACGGTATATACGTTCAGATAGTACAGTTAACATATCTGGTGTGTAACGGGCTTGTCTGAATCCATATTGTTTGTCAGTCAGGGGTTTAGCAGCTGTTAGGTTCTGGACTAGGGCTTGATTAACTAAGGACACAAATATTTTGGCGAAAAGCGGGAGGAGGCTAATGGGGCGATAATTTAATGGGTCAGTTCTTTCACCAGAATTCTTGAAGCGGTTTTCCAGCAGTCGGGAAAGCAAGATTCGTTAAGGCATTTATTGTAAAGTTTGGAGAGAACTGGAGCAACCTCGGCGGAGCACTTTTTTAATAGCACAGCCGGGATGAGATCTGGTCCACATGCTTTTGAGGTATATAGGTTTTTTATAATACCATGTACCTGAGAAGGGGTGATTTTCAAATCGTCTAGTGTGGCATCTGTCCGCAAAGGAATTTCAGGGAGGAAGTGGTGTGTCGGGTCCAGTCTGGAGTTTGAGGCAAACCGACTGGCAAGTAGATTAATCTTGTCAGTTGCCGTGCAAGCAACCTCATGATTGTTTGATAGTGGGGGAATCGTTGACTGCCCATTATTTACTACACTGTTGTAGATTTCCCAAAGATCACGGGTTCCTAATTTCTGTGCTTCGATGCATTTTCTGGTGGTTTCAGAGTAATATGTCTTAGCTGTCGCTATCACTTACAATTACTTCTAGCTTCTATAAACTTCTGTTTGTTTGAGCTGGACTTATGTCGGTTGAATCTGCGGAACGCATGCTGCCTTTGACAAATGTCAGTTGCACAAGCAGAAGTAAACCATTAGGGAGAGTGGGGCTTGCTATAGAATTTCCGTGCGGGAACATGTGCTTCAATGCAGTTTTGAACCATTCAGTGGTCTCATTTGCACACTGTTCTGCTGGAAGAGAAAAGATATTTTGCCATGGGGCATCTCTGATGAGTTCCCTGATGGCTTCCCAGTCAGCCAGTCGAGAATTTAGGGTGATTTCTACCATTATCACAGCGTGATCAGCATTCCCGAGTAGGCTGTGGGCATTTGTTGCACAATCATCGGGAACCGTTGTCAAAAAGAGATCTAGAAGTGAGGCATGGTGATCTTGCTGGTCTGGGAAACGTGTCGGAAATGTAACCGTCTGAGATAGGGAATGGGATATAGAGAAACTATGTGTTGTGCTACCAGCTACGTCTGTGTAATTAGAGAATCCTAGCCAGTTACTGTGGTGGACATTGAAGTCACCAAATACATGTACTTGTGCGCTAGTATCGAGGGAGAGTGCTATATCTATGCTGTCAGAGACTTTGTTTATTAGGGTGCAGTCTTGGGTTGAGGGAAAACGGTAGAGAAAATACAAGTAGCTAAATGTTTTTAAACTTTGACCCCAATTTTGCACCCTTAACATTTATTGTTTCAGGCTCAAATCAAGTGAAAATGTTTGATCCATGTCCAAATAATCTACATCTAAAATTTCACATGTTTAGACCCAAAATTAGCGAAGGAGTTTTGTAGAGTTTTTAAAGATCAAGTTGTTAAACTTTTCAAATGTTTAGACTCAAAATAAGCGAAGGAGTTTGGTAGAGTTTTTAAAGGTCAAATTGTTAAACTTTGACTCCTTCATTGCTATATGTCTAGCTGAAAATCGATGCAAAAGATTTTCCCAAATCTCAATAAACGTTATGTCAAATCTCGAGTCTGTAGAAATTTACAGAGTAGTTCGGTAGGAAAATGTACACACCCAGACCCACACACATACACACAGACAATTTCACTTTATTAGATATATAGATTTAATGTCAAAATTCCGCTAATATTTATATGTCAGTAAAATTAAAGTGAATATTTATTGACTCAATTAATTAAGCTTATAGATTATCGATTTTCATAATCAAGCATGCGTACATATATTTTTGCAGCAATCAAGACAACAAAATATAAAGTAAGAACATTATATGGTGTATTTTCTTATGTGTTATAATTGTCTCATTCCCATTGGACAAATTTAAACATCATATCATTTAAATATATTCCAAAAATAGCTAGTCTTCAGACACCAAAATATATTCGTCATAAATATATGAATATATTCATAATCCCTATAGTAGATGATCCAGCAGTTGGACTCGCCGCTTTCCTCTTTATTTTCTTTCTTTCTTTCGATTACTTTCGGATTGAGTATTATTTATTGTTAGATGATACTTTTACAAGTTCTGGTTTTTACATTCATTTAATCTTTTATTGTTTTTCTTCTTTATTGATTTACTTCTCACATCCTAATCTAAAATTTTAGTCTATAGTCCAAAATTTTAGTCTATAGTCCAACTATTTATTTCTTAATTTGCCTTATTTTCGTATAAATTTTTATTTACATGTTACAGTATATGTGTTGATTCTTTTCTCTTTTACATGCTATTTTTAAGAAAAACTATAACGTTTATTTACATTATTTCAATTACATATGTAATTAAATTAAATATTAAATTCAACTTTTCCAACTTATCCTGATATAAACATTTTATTTTTATTTTTAATATTTTTACTATTCTTGTATCATTAAGTATTAAGGACACAGTTTAAGGGATATAACTCTATTTTGCCCACATTTATCAATTCATTACTTTATCGAAATTCTTTTATATTCTCGATTTTTCTTTTGTCTTTATTCATCTCCTATGCTTAATTTTAAATTTGTAGGTCTCACATTACTCTCATTATAGTAATCTAGGTTCAGTTTCTCAATTAATTTACTCATATTCTGATTTAGTCTATTTTAATCGGTTCATCTCAATATTTTGTTGTTATGCTATTGAAATTGAAGTGTTAGTTTATTACGAATAACAATTATCAAATTTAAATTTAGTTAAGAAAGAAAATTTAACTGTGTTTATATTAATTATTTTATTTAATCTATTGTTTGGAAGGAAATTTTTATCAATTATTTCGTAAAGTTCTTCAGTTTGTATATGTTCACTGAAAGGTGGATTAAACCAAACTTGCTTTTTGCGCATATTTCACTTTTTCATAACAGCATTATTTATATTATATGCTTGTTTATCATTTTTAATTTAATCCTTTTATTCTTATCTTTTTTATATTATTTGTATTCTATTTCTTTTCCCTTCATCGCCATGTTACAACCTGACGAAGGCCAGGAGATAGTTGGCCGAAACGTCGTGAAACAACAACTAATAAAGATGAGAATAATAGTCCGCAATAAATAAATCCATATATGTAAAACTCATCCCAATAATGAATTCCAACTAAAATAATATATATACCATTCGCTTCGAGCCACTGTTAAGACAGAAAATACAGGAGTCTCACATTAACCCCATCGTCGTAGAAGCCATTAATATCACGCCATTCAACTTCCTTGATTGTTCCGAAATCGAACCACCTAGGAATACACTTATGTACGGGTAAACACTGAGGTCTTCACCGTGTTATATTGGTGCTTTCGTGATCAATACGTGGCTTTTGAAAATTCTATAACGGGGTGTTACCGTGTTATATTGGTCCTATTTGACCGGGAAGTGACTTTTGACAAAGCAAAAGTCGGAGTCTTCATGTATGTACTATATATTGTGCACTTACTTCTACACTGAGCTCTGATTTCAGTAAGTTGCAAAAAAGGTTGAAAAAAGCATGGACTTAATATCCAAATATCGTCTAACGCGTAAAAGAATGTAACGCTTACAGGGAAAAATTGCTTAAAAAGAAGATTGTTAGTCTAATACATATAAATGGATCTAATTCGACTACGCCCTAGTCATCTTACCTATGTATATATATATATATATATATATATATATATATATATATATATATATATATATATATATATATATATATATATGACGGAAATGAACATTTAAAAATTAAAATGTTTAAATTAAACGTTATTTCACGCGGTTAATGGTAGCCGAATGAATTAGGTCTCCGCTAATCGAGCCAGAGATGTCTCGTGTTGCGGGGTTCAGATCATTCGACTGATATTAATCGTGACACCCTGCACGGGAGATTCCTGAAAGGATGAAACATTAGTGCCTGTAGATATTTCATTATTATAGTAAAAAATAATTATATATATATATATATATATATATATATATATATATATATATATATATATATATATCCGCTTTAAAATATCTAACATTCCAGAACAGTACATGAAACTTCTAATTCATAGTAAATGCCATTCATCAAGGAGAAGGAAACTCTGGTGAAAGACAAAAATTGGATAGAAAGAGTTCGTCGCCCCTGAACAGATATTTTCCAATTATAATATAACAAACAAATCACCCATGTCATAAAACAAGGAGTAGTAAAACTTATAAAACGGCCGAGAGAATGCTCCCGTCAGTATGCAATATGGTCAACCGGAAATTGCGTCCAAAATATAGCTTATACCTGAAATGCGTCTGCATACACGAACACATGAAATATATATATACACACACACAAATATATATATATATATATATATATATATATATATATATATTCATTTTTCACATTCTTTATGTATTTTATATTCTGATCGAGTTTATGCTTCATTATTTTATCCTAATTTTATTATATCCTAAATTTTCTTTATGATATATTGTGGAGAATTTTTCATATTTTTAGGATGATAAGATTTATAGTCTATAGTGTTTGGTTCGGTTTGTGATATGGTTCATATTTATTGTGGTTAAGGTTTCGGTTTATATCCAACAAATCACTATTTTACAATTGCAGTCTAATGTTATTTCAAAGTTAAGTTCATTAAAGAATAATTAAATTTTTTTCTATTATTCGTTATTATTATTAGCTTGAATTAACTAAAAATAATGCATCATCTCTATGTAACTCTTTATTTAAGCCCGTTATTTTTTCATATTCCTTAGTAGGTACAGATTACTAAGTTCGAAGCAAAGTCTGGAGATCCTATCGTAACATCAAAATTGTTTTCTCTACCCTTCTTGTCCATTATACATTATCACATTTTATAAGGGTAATTTTATACTTTCTATTTCTAACCTTGTTACATCTGCTTTATTTTCTGCTGATTTTTACTGCTTATTCAAAGATCGATAATATGAGTCAATATCAAACATAATGAACTTACTGTGTGTATTTAGGTATTTTCTGAACCAATCTTTAACCTCACCAGAAGAAATCCTAAGGTTATGTGGATTTTAGATTTTAATGTAGGCAAAATTCTGGCCAATATCTTTTTACTAATATTACTTAAATCATAAACACATAGTACAATCAATATAATGCTGGGTTTATTGTTGAAGTAAAGTTTACGATCTTTCAACAAAAACCGTGAGTAAAGTGGTGTATATATTTCTACTTTATCTTTAATGTTAATTTTTCACATATACTTAATGCTAATAAGTTTATGTTATGAAGATCTTCTTCCGTTGCCTTTTTATAAATTTTTATTTAGTTCACTCAGAATGAGTTTATTATACGTTTCGAACTGTATATGTTCATTGTCTTATCTGCTGGGACTATTATGTTATAATTGTCAATTATTTTTAATACCTTATTTATAGTTCTTATTTTAATATTCGTGCATATTTTTTTAACCTTTGAACTTTTCACAAGGTCAAACATGTCCATTTCAAAGTTTATCATTGTTATAATTTTGTTACATTTTTGTGTTCTTTTTTTCTGTAAAACTTCCATTTGTATTCTCATCCTGCATTCTCATTTTTAATGCTGTAGTAATAGACCCTACATCTGATTCTTTTTAGAAATTCGTTCATTGCTTGGATCATATTCATCATGTATACTTTATGTTCTTTAGTAGAAATGTGATTTCCTTCTTTGAAAAATTTTGTGTTTATTAGTACATATTTCTGCTCACTTCAAGGAGCAGTTTAATCTTATTAATAGTTAATTTTTAATATAATAAATATATATTAAAATTCCGGCAAAAACACGGTGTAGTATATATATATATATATATATATATATATATATATATATATATATATATATATATATATATATATATATAAGAGCATACAGTTAATAAAACTTGTAAAAAACACTTTGAAAAAGAGTTAACATATATAATCTGAAAAGGAAACACTTGATAAGTGGATAGTCCTTTATCCGCGGAGTTTCGAAGAAATACTTTCCTTCTCATCAGAGGGTAGGAATTAGAAAAATGCGGGATCGGATTTTGCATACAAAAGTATTTGATGAAACTGCAAGTAAGTCAAAGATCTTACTTAATTACAAAAAGTGAAGCAGAGGGAATATAGTGAAGAAAAGGGTGATTACACGTGAATGGATAGTTTGGTGAAAGGTAAATAATCCAATGACGGTAAAATCCAAAAATATAACTACGAGAAAGTTAATTGAATTTCCATTTGCACAAGTAAAATCCAAGGAAATCACGTAATTGGAAGATGGTCCAAAATAATCCAAAAGGCCGAAATCCATGGAATAATTCACAAATATGTACAAGGAAAAGGGGAAAATTCCAATAATGTTAATAAAAGAAAAATAAGACATGCTTTTCACACGCCTGTCGAGACATAATGTAAATAAGAAAGATCAGGGAAGAAGAAGAGGAAAAAAATTAAATGGTGATAGAATTAAATATAACATAGAAAAGCATATGTCACAATGACCCAGACTAAAAGATGTTAAAAGGCGCGAAAAAATATAGGGCAAAAATAGGTCAACTGAAATGTACAGGTTATTACTTAAGAAAATGTCAGCAAGATTTGTTAAAAGACACTAAATGGAAAAAAATAAATTAATTAATAAATAAATAAATAAAAAATAATAAATAAAAAATAAAATATCGAATAAAAAATAAAAAAAAATTGGTAAAGGGAGAGGAAGGCCAGTATCTGCAAATTCAGGATAAAGCAAGTAAGTATGTAAGTCAATACATATAGTAAAATATAAGTAAATATACATACAGGATATAGGTTTGTGGGTAGATTGATATATTGGATAGATAGGAATATTTCAAGACTATTATTAGAGTTAAGTTTTTTAATTAAAGTGGTTAGAGAAGTTCCTTGGTTATTATTAGAATTATGGTTGTTAAAAGAAGAAATATGGTTTGATATTCTTTTCTTAATAAATGTTGAAGTAGTGCGGATATATGTATGTACTTTATTAAAAGCTCAAGGTCTGATATTAATATTAATTTGCTGATTTGTATGAGTTAAATAGTTTGAATTTTGTTCATAGTGTTCAACAAATGGTGGGACAATGATTGTATGAGAACTATTTTGGAGGGGATAATTAGTGTTGTTAGTGTTAGGATGGCTGTTAGGAAAAACATTATTATTCTCATTAATATTATTATTATTATTATTATTATTATTATTATTATTATTATTATTATCATTATTATTTTATATATATATATACATATATATATATATATGTATATATATATATATATATATATATATATATATATATATATATATACTACGCCGTGTTTTAGCGGATTATAAACCTTATAACATTTTGTTTAAAAAGAAGATGACTTCTAGATGTGTTTCACGTTCTTATGATCAATAGTCCATGAGTCATTAGTAATGATGCAGAGATTTACAGATAGAGAAAGCTATATATCACCCGTATTCCTATACATTAAGTCTTGGCTGATACATTAATTATCGTCGTCATGGTGATCAGAATTCGTATTTTGACCATCGCACGTCCCCACCATCCGTTTATACCTTGGGTGACTGTGAATGATAAGTGTCGGCTGAGATGAAAGGGTAAACGAAAATAATTCATATGATTGGGATCGATAGCTTTTCAATCAGTTGCATCTAAAATATCGATTCCACCAAAAATAGAAAGTATGGAAACGGAATTTGAAGAGAATTTTCAGCACTAAAATAGATAAAACGATATGACATGAGTGGGAAAATTGATATGTGTATAGATATGAAGATGTTAGGATATATATATATATATATATATATATATATATATATATATATATATATATATATAGAAATATATATATATATATCCCAACATTTAAATATATATATATATATACATATATACATCCAAACATCTAAATATATATATATATACCAACATCTAAATATATATATATATACATATATATATAAAGAGTGAGAGAGAGAGAGAGGGTGAGAGAAAGAGAGAGTGAGTCGCTAGAAAAGCAAAAAATACCTTTTATAGAGTGTTTCAAAGAATCATATTATAATACACCCACAGATACTAAAAATGTCGCGTAAACTAAAGAAATCAATAAGCTAGACACATTAAAGTTCAAATACAATAAAAATTAAATTAAAATTTACAACCTCGGATTTCTCGGTTTTCTAGTTATTCTATATATATATATATATATATATATATATATATATATATATAATAAAACAATAATGTTAAGGAGTCAAAATTGGGGTGAAAGTTTTAAAAAATGTGATCTCTATGGTCTCAAACACATTACTCAGCCAATTCTTGGTCTAAACATTCGGAATTTTACATAAAGTGTATTAAGACATAAGGCAAGCTTTTTAATTTGGTTTTGCCGGAAATTTGGCGATCAATTGGTCAAAGTTCAAAATATTTTACCTTTGCGGTCTCTAGCAAACCATTCAGACAATTTGGTGTCTATTTTAAATTTTACATAAAGAGTATTCAGACACGCAGGAAGCTTTTTAATCAGTTTCTGGTGAGAATTTGGCTGCCAAGAGGACAAAATTGAAAGAGTTAACCTTTGCACACTCTGCCAAACTCCTCCACCAATTTTGGGCCTAAACACTGGAAACTTTAGATGTAGGTTAGCTGGACATGAGTCAAACTTTTTAATATACATACGCATATAAACTTATGAGCAGAATATCGGGCCCGAGCAAAACCGGGCTGAACTGCTAATATATATATATATATATATATATATATATATATATATATATATATATATATATATATATATATAACTACTTCATTTACTCACATAAATTTAATATACGAAAGTATAGATTTATGCGTAAATTTTAAGTATTTACTTCAAAAGTGCTCAATACGTAGGTAGGGCTAGTTAGTAATTTATAAAATATATATGGCGATTAAGCTACACTGAATATTCTGCGTTTCATCCACTATAGGATTCGTCAGGCTTATGCGCGAGTTCTGTGGTTGTTTCTTGTTTTTATATATGTTGAGGATTTTTAGTAAGCCAATCAGCTTTCTAGTATCCACCGCGCCCTTTCCTATCAGCCAATGGGCATGCATTTTATCGAACACAGGATATGTTTTAGAACTAGGTTAGTAGTTTAAGGTAGACGTTTTCCTTTATATATATATATATATATATATATATATATATATATATATATATATATATACCTATGTGTACACACATACATGCACATATATATACATATATATATCCATATATGCGTGATCGTTTATGTATATTCATGTTTATTTAATTTATTTATTTGTTTGTTTTCTATTGTTATTGTTAGTTTTAAAGCTATTTTGTATCGCTATCCTAGAGTAAGTTTTATTTTGTGAACACAGTTCTTTGCTATTTCTCGTCTACAGTTTAATAGATTTTGGGGTTCTTTACAGTACAGGATAAAAAATTTTTCATGGAGGCATAATTTACATGGGTCGTCTAAATGTCTGCACGTGGTAGCTTGTCTTATTATTTTCCATTCGACTACCGGCGAATGTCCGCGTTCTTTGAGTTCCCAGTATTTATTCGCTAGTGTTGTTTTTATACGGTGTTTTTTTTAATTTTGAATGTACTTTTGTGGTCATAGTATCGGGTTTTGAAGTCTAAGGAAGTCATGCCTACGTAATATTTCTTGTTATTCGGGTTTTCTTTCGCAAATATTGTTGCTTGATAAACTACGCTTTTTGTTAGACATTTATTTTGGACTGGGCAAAGTGCGCGGTGTCTACAGTTGCATTTATCTTGTTCGTTATTAGTATTTTTATTTCTGGTATGGTTGTTCTTGTCCGGGGTTGGTTTGTTATTATTATTATTATTATTATTATTATTATTATTATTATTATTATTATTATTATTTCTGCTAGTGTTGGTTTTATTTTTGTCATGGTGTCTACTTTTTTTATTGTTTATTTTGTTGTTGTTTACATTGTTTTCATTTAGTATTTTGTTATTATGTGCTTCAATTATCATCTCTAAATTTTCGCAACAACTGTAAGATAACTTCAAGGTATTTTTATTGAAGGTTTTTTGTAAGGGGTTGGTTGCCGGAAAGTGTTTTTCAATAAGATCTAGAAATTTCTTGCCAAGTTTTGTTTTTAACATTTGATTGTATGGGGCCGTATACCAAATTATAGTTCTTTTTCTTCTATTTTTAATTTTATTATAGTTGTTGGTGTTTTGTTGCTTATATTTGATATCGATATTTTTGTATCCACTATTTTTTAGGGCTGTTTCGTAGATATTGGTTGACCTGTTAAATGCATTTTCATCACTTGAGTTATTACTGAGTCTACTTACGATCGAGTTAGGAATGTGTTTTATAATTGATGGTGGGTGGTTGGACTTAGGGTTTACGTAAATTGGAGTAGCGTTATCTTTTAAGTATGGTTCATATGTGTTTTTATCTAAGTTTAACGTGACGTCCAGGAAGTTTGTTATTTTTATGTTAGCTGATACGTCCGCTTTTAGGCCTAATTTTTTCATTTCTTTGTGTATGATTCTCTTAAAGTTTTCTCCCTTGACTTTGTTGGAGTTTTTTATTATAGCTAGTCCGTCATCTCTATATAGGCCGATATCCGTAGTATCGAATATGCTTGTGAGGGTATATAGAATGAATAATCCCACAAGATCTGATGCCTCTGCAGAGTCTCTGGCACCCATCGCCAAATCGATATATATATATATATATATATATATATATATATATATATATATATATGTGTGTGTGTGTGTGTGTGCGTGTGTGTGTGTGTATGCATGTATGTGTGTACACATAGGTATATTTATATATATATTAAAAAAAAAGGAAAACGTCTACCTTAAACCACTAACCTAGTTCTAAAACAGATCCTTTGTTCGATAAAATGCATGCCCATTGGCTGATAGGAGGGGGCGCGGTGGATACTAGAAAGCTGATTGGCTAACTAAAAATCCTCAACATATATAAAAACAAGAAACAACCACAGAACTCGCGCATAAGCCTGACGAATCCTATAGTGGATGAAACGCAGAATATTCAGTGTAGCTTAATCGCCATATATATTTTATAAATTACTATATATATATATATATATATATATATATATAATATAAAGCTGAATGTGTGTGTGTTTGTGTGTGTGTGTCTTGTCACGAATAGGCTCCTATATGGTTGACTATTTTAAAAAACTGATTACATATAATGAGAAGATGTATCGAGACACAGGAATGGGTATGTTTGATCTGGCAGAACAGTGGTTCATTAAAATTGTGGGGTCTGCGTTACCGCCTGGTCCACAAAGTATTGAAATAAAAAATTTAAAAATTAAAAAAAACGTTTACAAGTGTTTTGTATATAGATGTACATAAGAATATTTTGATAAGTATGTTTCAACTTAAATAGGGATGGTATAATAAAATTGTGGGGTCAGCGTTCGCGCTTAGCCTCCATAGAATGAAAATAGGCACAAACTTTAATAAAGACTTTTCATATCTATCTGTGTAAGTATACTTCGATAATTATATTTCTGTTTGAAGAAATATGGTATAATAAAATTATGGGGTGTTCGTTCGCGCCTGACCTTCATAGAATGGAAATATGTCACAAAGTTTAACAAGGTTTTTTAGTGTAGATCCACAGAATATTATGATAAATGTTTCAATGTGAACAGGTATGGTATAATAAATTAAGGGGTTTATCTATTTCATTTTTACTTTCATCATATTTTGCTTTGGTTTTGATACCCCCAAATTCAACCCAAATTTACAACCCTTCTTTTTCATAACCTATCATACTTTAATAAATCAGAATCCATTTGGCTATTATATATATAATTAATATATAATATAATTAACGTGTACATTTTGGTTATGCAGTTCAATTCAAATGTTAAGCTCAATGGATATTAGATAAGTTGCTACCTGCATAAACGTCGACGAATGATTATAGTATATGATGTTGAATATAATTGACGAAATTCACGGAGATTGTTAAACCATAATGGATCATTAATATTCTTGGAAGTAGTTCCATAGATTGTTGTGTCGTCAGTATACATTCCAACGAATGATCTTTGAATATGATTGGGGAAATTATTGGTGGGGATCAAAAGGAAGTTTGGACTCGGAATTGATCTTTGGGGGTATGCCGGTGTTGATAGTGTATGTTTCAGACTTCTAACCAGCAACAACTACTTATCATAAAGAAGAAATGGTCGAGAGAATAGTTTTAGATATTGCAGAGTTAGAAAGTTTGTAAAGTAGACCTTTTATATGTATTGCTTTAGCAGCGAACCCCCAGTCTGTAGATTCACAATCAGCACATCAACTGTTTATTTTACACACGAAATTTGTCACTTGAGGTAATTGACGAGTTCTTCATTTATCATAAATTCACGTAATTTTATATTTCATATATACAATATTTTAAGTTCATATATAAAATATTATTTGTTAATATATAAAATATTATAAGTTCACACATAAAATATTATAAGTTCATATGTTAGAGAGAGAGAGGGGGAGTCTGTGTGAGAGAGTGTGTGAATTATAGTGTAGACACGTTGACTGGAAGTCAATATCAGTTGATTTGATTGCGTGTGAGTAATGTGATCAGGTTAGCTGAATCGGTGAGATTTGGTTGCGACTTGGACGAAAGCGGACGGCTTCGCCGTTGTCTCCTCCCCTTTCCTGGGGGTGGGAACGAACGCTGACGTGTTAGAAATAAGACATAGAAGAAGAATCTGTGAACAAGCTGGAAGGTGAATAAAAAAAACTATAGAACCGATTACTTGTCTTGGTGTGAAATAAATCTTCGTCCCCAAAAACAGGTATCAAGTCTCCCTCCCAGACGAGAATTTCCAGATGAACCAACGAAGAAGCAGAGGTATGTGAAAATGCATGTCACACACATATTCACACTTAACAGCATATGAACATATGTAATAGGAAGACCACTAGATGATTAAATACACAACGTACCAATCTTTTATAAATAGACACGTTTTAATATATCATCTCCATTCCAATTTCAACCAATATGCAACAAACGCTCATTTTATGACACAACGTAACACATATAAAATACTATAATTTCATATAAAAATATTATAATTTCATAAAATATAATTTTGATGACTTAAAGAAATGTAATACACACTGTAAACTTTTTATATAGAGCGAATGATTTTATGATTCATTTAAGGTCTTGATGAGTGATGACTATATGAAGTAAAAAAGAGAGTAGTCTGATCGATATTTGCTTTCTTGCTTCCCCTAACCGCGTGATGCTTGATATATGCACGTTTTTTTACTCACTAACGTTTGTTTAAGAAGGCGGATTTATATTAACTTATATGCAAATATATACACATTAGTCTATATTATTTCACTGCAGTATATATATATATATATATATATATATATATATATATATATATATATATATATATATATATATATTAGATTGTTAAAGGGATCAATTGATGTGGTTTTTTAAACGTTTTCGTTGCTTACCGGCACTATTTCGGCCTTAGAGTAATTGATGATGGAGGATTCTACGCAATAGTCTGTGATTGAACATTCGAATGACACCTGAATTAGTATTGGATCATGATGGACTCCACGCTGCAACTGCTCGTCCTCCCTACACTCTGCTCCTGCATGTAGTGCCAAGAATCGTTTGAACATCTTATATGGAAAGTCTCCAGATTTCTCATATGGCGTCTATAAATGTAAATTAAATATTTTAGACATCTGAACGTAACGACTTTTATTCTATAAATAGATAGGCACTCGACCAAGTTATCCGGAAGTAGAAATCTTCTTTCGCTCTAGAAAGACATATGCCAGCTACCAGTTGACAAAAAGACGGTGGACGGAATCTCTAGTGCAAAAACGTTAAGTATTTTTTAAAACTAATCCTAAATGTTTGTTTTATGTTACCTTGTTTTTAAACTTGTTTTTCGTGTTTTATTTATGTATTTCGTCTGTATTCTCCTGTCTTCCTCTTGTCTGTATTCTCCTGTATTATCCGTCCCCCCTCATGCTACAAAGTTAAACGATAAAAACAAACAAAATGCCGGCAACTAACGATAAAAGAAAAAATGCCGGAAATTATTCTCTAATAGAGTAGATAAAGTTAGGACTTTATTTAAGTAGTATACTTAATATATACTATTACTGCAAGCTTGCCTGTATTGAAAATGCTTCCTTCTTGCTGGCAAATCAAACCATCTAATATAGTTAGCCTTATGTTCAAGTACATTCGAAATATAATAAAGTGCAAAGAAACAGTTACTCATGAAAACGAACCTCCTAAAGTAAAAACTTGAATAATTATCTAAACTCGAATGTAAATTAATATTAAGCCGACTTTACAAATTAATAATAGTAAATTATTGGATTTTAATTAATTATAAGATGAAACTCTAATGATTTAAACTCGATAGATAACGACAAACTTCCACCCATTAATATGGGAGGGGAGATTATCATCCAAAGTGTCCTGAATTGTTAACTTAGCACCGGACTTAATACTTAGATATAAATAAGTCACTTGTCCCAATTCCCCTCCTCCTCCTCCCCCCGTTTTTTTTAATGGAGAGAAGATAATACAGTGGATGTGTTATCGGCAGCTCCAGTAACTCTCGCTTCTCCTATTTTGTCATTCATTCCTCATTCAATGAGTGATTTTTCTGACAAAGGGTGAAGAAAAAGCTGCTTAAAGGTCGGTAGTACTTGATGACCAGTAGTCTGAGATGTCGGAAATTTTTCTGTTTCTGTCTGTCCTTGTGGCTATGTCACTAGTAAGGGTGCTGGAGGTAAACGTTTTGTCTGGGCTGACGTTATCCGCCTGATAGTCAGGGACCCGAACCTTGGGTTAACCACTAAGGAGGCTGTCCTATCAGCAGGCGCAAAGTACTGGGACTGCTGTATTGCCATTTAATGAGTGGATCTGGACCATGCAGTAGTCTCTGGTGGGGCCTCTCGATGCCATACCCCTCCACCGTACTGTATACTGATACTCTATGGCTGACTGGGATAGTTTCCGTACATTCATATCTGATTTACCTCTGCACTCCATGTTTAAAAAGGAAGTGTCCTCTATAGTATTAGATCTGACCGAATGGTTAATTGTAGGCATAGACCAATTAATACCATCTAAAAAATTCCAACAAAAACCTAACAGCCAGCCATGGTTCTCCCCAGAATGTGCTGCTGCTATCGCGCACAGAAATCACTTTTTCCATAGCTACCAACGTAATAGATATACTTAGACTAAAGCTGCTTTCAGGTCTGCCAGCAACCACTGTAAAAGAGTAATAAAAAATGCAAGTGAGCTATATGCCCAGTCTGTTAAATCCAAGGTAGCTGATCAGCGGCTTGGATCCCACCAGTTTTGGCAAATAACAAATAGGATCCTGAACAGAAGTGTGCGTTCTATCCCAACCATTATCAATGGACCAGAGGTCATCTCATCAGCGTCAGACAAGGCCAAACTATTTGCAAAGAACTTTGCAGCTAATTCTACCCTATGCGACGAAGGCCATCAACTCCCCATATTTCCTCCTATAACACAGAATAAGCTAGGTAACATACAAATATCCGTGCATGAGGTCGCCAAGCTATTCAAGAACCTTGATTGCAGTAAGGCAACTGGCCCTGATGGCATCCCAATTATAGTGTTAAAAAAACTTCAACCAGAACTTGCTCCCATACTTATGAAACTATTTAAGCGCTGCCTAAAGGAGAAGTGCCTTCCGACTCCCTGGAAGACCTCATCAGTTTGCCCTGTATTTAAGAATTCAGATGATAAGTCATCTCCCTCTCAGTACAGACCTATAAGTCTCCTGTGTGTTATGAGTAAGTTGCTGGAATCCATATTAAATAGAGAAATAGTCAACCCCCTCAGCAGAAATAACCTTCTTAGTGACACACAATATGGTTTCCGCTCTGCAAGATCTACCGCAGATGTGCTGACGGTTATATCCCACAGGATTAGTGAATCTCTTGACAAAGGCTTCCTTTCTAGGGCAATTGCTCTTGACATATCAAAGGCCTTCGACAAGGTATGGCATAAGGGTCTACTTCACACGATTTCCAGCTACGGTATCACTGGAAATGTTTTCTCAATCATTAAATCATTTCTCTCCGATAGGCTCATAAGAGTAGTTGTTGATGGACAAAAATCGGAGGCCTGCAATATAAATGCTGGAGTCCCTCAGGGGTCAATCCTGGGCCCAACTCTCTTCCTGATCTACACCAATGACCTCCCTAAACACATACTCAAATCATTCGTTGACATCTATGCTGATGACACGACCATCTACGGCAACTCATCAAAGGCTGTAAATGACAAAGTTCTCTCTGATTCTCTCTCCTCTGATCTCGAGCGCGTGGTTCAGTGGGGGAAGATGTGGCTGGTTACCTTTAATGCATCCAAAACCAAACTCCTATCCTTACATCATCAACGCTCTGATCCCCATCTGGCATCAATTGTGATGGATGGCTCTCGTGTTGGTGAGGCCCCGTGTTTTGACAAGCTTCTGGGTTTGACCTTTACTCCTGATCTGAAATGGAACACGTACATCAAGTCTGTTGCCAAGGTCGCTGAAAAGATGGTGGGATCCTTCTACCGCTCCAGAAGATATCTCACTACTGATGCAATTCTCTATCTATATGAATCCAAGGATGGAGTACTGTTGCCATATCTGGGCAGGAGCTGCTAAAAACAGCCTATCCTGTCTTGACAGAGTACAAAATAGACTTCGTGGCTTAGTGGGGGATGTCCTTTTCTCTACCCCGCAACCTCTCTCCCACAGAAGAGACGTTGCGAGCCTATCCTTGTTTTATCGTTATTTCCATGGCAGGTGCTCGTCTGAACTCCAATCTCTGGTCCCCCCTCGCCAATCTTTCACGAAAAAACACCCGTCTAGCTGAATCCACTGTGAAAAATTTCCCCCACTCTATATATGTGCCTAAATCAAAACGCGGATTCCATGGACAAAGCTTCTTTCTTAGAACTGCACGCCTGTGGAACTCTGATCCGTCTGCCTGCTTCCCACCGGACTACAACTTGGATGTCTTCAAGTCCAATGTTAACAAATTCCTAATGAACTGCCGTTCAAAACTCATATCCATGCAGAAATGTTGTGTTACATACTACTCTGTACATTAGCACTTTGGTGTGGAGTCTGAGGTTGCTGTTCTGAAAAACCCTTCTTTGTTAATCAAAGGATGCTGATGATTGCTTGGAGCAATTTTGAATCTCGTCATCCTTTGAGCAAGTGTTAGACATTATGCTCCCCAGATATTTTAATGCGATCACTGTATATATATAATAGTAATTAAAGGTAAGAAGCCATAAATCTCATTAATTCAGAATTTTTTGTCCGGTTTCAAAATAGTCCAAATTTAAAAATTCTCGCCGTAATTTAGAACAAATATACGAAAATAGGGCCCATATAAATTTTTTCAGCACAGATGGTGGACATATTAAAAAGCACGACGGGGTAGTATTTGCCCGGTGTAGTTTTAACAGAATGAAAATGTGTCAAGATACGTACAAACTTTATATTTTTTAAACATATATATATATATATATATATATATATATATATATAGCAGGTATTAAACTTAACTTAATATCAAATAAACGATTACAATAGGATGGATAGCAATTACTGAAACTGTAATAATGGTTGTGTACACTTAACTCAAACCCTGACAATTTCAACGATTAAGTAAATAATATAAATAAATAAATTAAAATTAGTTAGAATTAAATAGGGAGGGCATTGATTGGATTTGGAACAAAAAAAGGTAGAATAAAATAAAATTATTGTTGATAAGAACATATGAGTCTTGAAATCTAAGAAATTGGAAAAACTTTAAATCAACAGTTACTTACCCTTAACTAGGTTTGCACATTTTAAGAACTAATTGAAAATGATAGATTCACTATAAAATTAATAATTTATAATTGTGATTAATATGATAAGAATTTCACCATCATAAGCAAAATAACGTATTCGAAATGATGTTGGAGTAATAACCATATACCAAGGAACTATAATTATTAGGTAAATACTGACGTAACATCGTAAGTTAATGTAATTGAATAATTATTAAATATGATATGTAGACACCGCCGTATTATTCAAAATTAATCGAATCATAAAAAGATTTGAGCTATTGAGGGACTATTTTTAATGCATTAAGTGTAATCCCACGGGTTAAAAATAATTAATACGACGACTTATATTCGAATAAATTAAGTTAGTAATTCAGAGTTATTTCCCCTGGAAATAGTTTTGCTTTATTTTTCCATCGAAGGAACATTATTTTTACAATAATAATCAATATTATTCGTTAACATCCTAAGATATCAATAGAGATTATATAGTTATCTTAATTTATTTTAATTTACATTGTATTGTCGTGTTTTATTTATTTTAATGTACAGAATCCAATAGCATTACAGTATTACCTAGTTTAAAATTAAAATAACCTAGTAATGCACAAATTACGAAACTATATATGCGTTTTTATTTTCGGAGTTTCAATGCCCCTTAGGAGAGTGTAACTCCGAAAATAAAAACGCATATATTGGACATACAAAAACAACATTGTCCCGTCGATTAACGATGCATTTGAACAGTACTAGCTCAACATACCAGCATTTAACAAATCAACATAGCTGTCCCCCCTCTAATCTTAGAAAGGTCCTCGTGGACAACACACGGATTTTGCTACGAGAAAGTAATTGTAAAAATTAAAAACTCTTGAAGCACTATATATAAAAACCCAGCACCCATCTATAAACAGAATTAATTGAAAAGTAGCAATAATGTGCTGAAATGTTTAGCATAACCAGTATACAACTGATTTTACTAACATTGTCTTTTATCATCCTAATTTTTAATCGAGTTTTTTATCACCTGTAAATGTATATTTTAATCGACTTTTCATTGACTCTTTTTATCATTCGTAACTATACATTTCACTTCTATTTTTAATATTTTATCTCCACCTGATGATGATTCAAGAAAGAATCGAAAGCGCTCGTGTGAACCATGGAACATTTGTAAATACCTTTCATCTTTAAGTTAAAAAAATCTTACGAAAGATCGAAAAAATGAAAAAAGAATCATTAAGCAAGGTATCTCTGTTGTTTTTAATAATGTTTGCCTGAATATATATATATGTGTGTGTGTGTGTGTGTGTGTGTGTGTGTGTGTGTGTGTGTGTGTGTGCATATATATATATTAACTCTTTTATAATTATTTATATTATGCTAGCAGAGTGAGCCATTGTTATCTGAAATATAATGTATATGCATATACATTATTGTTAGTAGTAGTAGTAGTAGTAGTAGTAGTAGTAGTAGTAGTAGTAGTAAATCTGTGTGTACGTGTTTTATGTTTGTGGCTGTGTATGTTTGTTTGTGTGTGTTTGCATGTGTGAATTGTGTACGGATGTATGTGTGTGCATCTGTGTACGTAATTTTAGTTTTGATGAAAAAATGTTAAAACTGACACGTCGTTGACAAATGTCTTGACCTTATTTCTTTCCTCTTTCTTCTCTTTTTCTTCTTTCTTTTTTCTTTCTCCTGCCAACAAAAACAAAAACTAGCATGCGTGCTGTTTGACTGTCCGACTTAGTGAATGAAGAAAGAGAAGTAGTGGATTTGAACATTTGCCAAGTAAGAAGTCACTTTTGCTAATAACATTTTATTTTTAATGTTTATTTTTTATTTCTTGTTTCATTCTTCCTATATCGTGTATATAATATTTTGATCGCAGAAATTCCCCTCTGCACCAAATTGCCGTAGGTTTTCATTAACAGAGTCCACATACGAATTAATTATGTCTAAACTTTCAACCCAGACTTATGTAACTTTACTGCGTCATTTTATACGTATTTATTCGTTATAATTAAATCCTATATTACATCCTAGGAGATGCATCATCACTATTGCCCAGATCTACAGACGAAGTAGTTCGCATTTTCCACTCTCTTTAATAAGTCCTCCCACTCTCCAAAACAAGACCAGGTAAATACATAACCATAACAACTATATTAACCTGACACCCTTATTAACTGGATTAAGCTATGAGCCTTCTATTTAATCATTTTTAGTCAGTTTGAACCCCTGAGTAGGCGATTAAGAAGTTATATTAATATAAGAAAAATAGAACGCTCATTAATCTACGTCTCAACGATGTTAATCGTCTACTCGGAGGTGGAGAGGGGTTTCTAAAATTTGTTATATAAATCATTCTGTACACGCATTTCTGTACACCTGAAATATATATGCATGTATATATATATACACACACACGCACACGCATATATATATATATATATAGAGAGAGAGAGAGAGAGAGAGAGAGAGAGAGAGAGTAAGAGAGAGAGGGATCACAAAACACAAAAAATATAAATATATGCATGCTTTTGGAATCTCGATTACTGATATATATATGTGTGTGTGTGTGTGTGTGTGTGTGTGTGTGTGTGTGTGTGTGTGTGTGTGTGTGTGTGTGTGTACGTGCGTGCGTGCGTGTCAGACGTAAAGACGTGTGTATAGAGGGGAAATTATATTATATTTATGTTTGTAACTATATACATATATATGAGTTTAATCATAGTATAACTATATATATATATATATATATACATATATATATATTATTTTTCAAATATAATTATCCACTGACACGTGTTTCGTCGTCTATGAATCATCATAGTTGCTGAATATATATATATATATATATATATATATATATATATATATATATATATTGTGTACAGAAAGTTGTTAGTTGAGACAGGTCATTGGTACCGTCGGTTTCAAGCCCGATAATAAGGCCCGTTTAAGGTATCCTTATCGAGCTCTCTTCAGCCAACATTCAAAGCCAATATATATATATATATATATATTATTATTATTATTATTATTATTATTATTATTATCAGCGTAGATTTTGGTCTTATGTTAAGTTAGAATAGAAAAAACGAGAATGAATATTGTGGACAGGAACGAAAGAAAGCATATAAAAATATTAGCGAAAAAAAATATAGAAACTCCGATGAAAAGATGCTGCAGACATTGTCTAAGCAAGTGTCGCGTAGACAAGCAGGCGCATTCGTGAATTGACGTCTAATCCATGTAAAATATGGCTTTATATAGACATCCATTTCTTAAGAGAATTCTCTCATACATACGCGTTAATGACAAACTAATACGACTGAACATATAACTAGCAGAATATCCGTCAAAACATGGATATCTCATAATTTATTTAAAAAAAAAACAATTACTTCAGTAAATACAAATGTTTTTGGTAAAATCTTGAATTTTTCATGAAATTATGAAATGTATACTATAGATAACAGAGTAAGTAACGTGTCTGCACTATTCATTTGCTTATGTGTAAAATTTACCATTAGGCGGGTGCTACCAAAATCGTACCATATCTCTAGAATTATATAAATGCAACTTTGTCTCTGTGTGTGAGTTCGTTCCTTATAGGCTCGGAAACGGCTTAACAGATTTTCATTAAAATTTACAGAACTTTAGTGTATAAGTCTGGGAGTGATCTGAGTTAAGTTTTGTCTCAGAATGCCCCCGATAATTACCGATAATTGATAATTAAAACCGTTATTTTAAGTTATCTATCATCGGTAAAGCCATTTTTCCATGTCGTCGATAGAACAACGGATCTTGAACATTCTACTATGGGAAAGTTAGTAGCATGTTTTTTGTTTGTTTGTTTGTTTATTTTTATTTATTTATATTTGCATGAAGAATTTTAGAAGACTTGAAAATTTACATGTTTTTTGTTTGTTTTTTTTTTGTTTGTTTTTTTTTTTTGTTTGTTTTTTTTTTCTTTTTTGCATGACGTGGTTTGTAGGTTCAAACACCGCGCGTAAATTTCTTAATGTTTTTTTTTAACTGGAAAGAAGTTTATATAAAATAATTTTATGAAAGAAATAGTAGGTTCTCTGGAATGCAATATAGAAAAACATATATTTTGGATTAAGTTACTGCATGGAAGCATGTGAAGCTTCCTCCCGGGCGATTTCACTAATTTCGATGACAATAAAAATATAGGAGCGTGAAATATTCGTTGATCATCATTCAATCCTGGGCAACGTCGGCTCTCCCTGCTAATCTCCAATAAAATTTAAAACCAATTTTATATTTTCCCCAAGCTTATGTTCTCTTCGAATATATATATATACATATATATATACATATATATACATATATATATATATGTATATATATATATATATATATGTATATATATATATATATATATATATATATATATATATATTATGGTGTGGTCATTTCATGTTTCATCACAGTGCTCAGCAGTGAGAATAGAAGAACTCTTGAAGAAAGAAAAGTATGAAACATATGTTATTCTTATAGGTCTCATAGATTTGATAGTTTCTAAATTTATCAAGTTAAAGAGAGAATGTGACCTGCTCCAAACGAAGAACAAGCCGGCACTAAAGTTTAAGACACAAACACGTTTATTTATTAAGTACTCACAAATAGCCGAACCATGGTATTATTCAAAATTTCTGATGATGCATAATTTGTGTATTGAATCTTGGATGTTGTTTGATACGGAAATTCAAAGTTTGTGATGTCCACCCAACGTAGCGCATTCTGAAACTACATTTAAATAAACAACCAATAGGATTTTTATGATGGAGAGAGGGCATATTTTCGGATGAAGATATAAAATAATACTTTTGAATAGCCAGTGAAATTTGTTTGGCAAATCGATCACTAATGTTACCTAGCCAGAGTAAGCGAAGGTAAACAAGACATCTATCAACTTAAGTTTCTGGAATTTTATAGTAAATTTTACGATGTCTAAAGGATAACTATTGTTGCACAGGATCTTAATGATGTTAATCTTTTAATAATATACTGGCGGGGGTACCCGGCGTTTCCCGGGTGTTTGGAGGTGTGTGTGTAAGGGGGTAAAGTAAAGAATAAGCGAAGCAATAACCCTATTTAAATATTAAAAAAAAAACGATGTTAAACTTCTTTTAAAAAAATCGGAAAAAAAAACAAAACAAAAAGAAACAGCGACCAAACGTAAAACTTATTTAAAAAAGAAATCGGAAGAACAAGAAGCAAAAATAAGGAAAAAAATAATGAACGTGTTCGGAAAAACAAAAACAAACACAACGAAAAGCGAAAAAAATGGCATAAATAACCCTTCGATTTGGTTAAGTCCATGGTGCGTTTCACCCAGTAGAAAGCATAGAACGGAAAGACACGGTAAAATTCCATTCCAGCTTTTTAAGAAACTACGAAGTAAAGAAACCCCAAAGCGACGTTCCTTCGTAACTGTCCCTTGTAAACGATCCAGAAACGGTGTAAGTGGTGGCGGGAGAAGGAGTAATTAATTAGAGAGAAAAGATTTTACTACTTCCATTGATTTTACCTGATTGTGGCAGTTAACTCTCAGCAGAAAAAATATAGGAATCTACGATTATCGAGGAAGTGGAGAGGTAATATGCCTATAACACACCTCAGATAATGTACTTCCGTTTGTGCATATTACATTTGAATGAAATATCTTGATTCTTAATCCTATTAAAGTCAAAATCATAGGGGGAAAATGAGTTCATTATATATATATATATATATATATATATATATATATATATATATATATATATATATATGGGCGAAGTAAAGGAAGAGAATAAATTTCATTCTTTAAGTGGAAACTTATCGGGATCATAAAGTTCAACAAAATGTTTTGAAGCTTATATAGGAATCAGTCAAGAGGGAAAACTAATATATAAAAAGTATATAGTAATATATATATATTTGTTCATTTGCTAATAGGTGTATAAATCAATTGGGGTGTTTGGGTAAAACGAAACTCTTTATACCATGGTATTTCGAAGCCTAGTGTTTCTCATCAGAGAACCATGGTATATAAAAAGTTCCTTTTTACCTAAATACCCCAATTGATGTATGCATTTCTTAAATAAGTGAATAAATCTATGTATATATTACTAAATACTTAATAGTTTTATACATTCATTTTCTCTCTTTACTGATGCCTATATATATATATACATATATATATATATATGTGTGTGTGTGTAGATAGATAGATAGATAGATAGATAGATAGATAGATAGATAGATAGATAGATATAGATATATATATTTATATTTTGTTTACAGAAAGTTTTTAGATGGGACAAGTCATTGGCACCGTTGGTTTCAAACCCGATAATTAGGACCGTTTTAGATACCCATATCAAGCTCTCTTCAGCCAATACTCATCTATTTTATAAGTGGAAGTGGTAAAATATATACATTATTAGTTCACGTTTAACTCTCGTTTTGCGACCCCCCCTTATTCATCGGATGGTGATGATTTATTAAATTTAAAATTAAATTATTTTAAATTTTAAATCTAATTTCACTTAAAAAGTTCATTATAAGTGCCTTTAATATTAAAACCAAATTAATTTAAAAATAAAATAAATGTTTTTTAATTAAAATTTGTTTTCTAAAATTAAAAACTTAAAATTTATTTCAATATCGATTAAAACGTAAAATTCCATTTAATTATATCGAAATGCGTTTAAAAATTTCAATTCTTTCAAGGTTTGGGGGAATACTTATCTGATTTTCCTAGTATATTAACCTCAATACTGTTGTATTTTTCCCTATAGTTTTAAAATTGAAATAGATTGTAAATTTCATTTATAAAGTATGATTTTTAAAACTTTATATAATATAGTAATTTAAAATCGATAATAAAATACTTTAAAATTACAATTAAAATCCAATTTTACAAACTGAAAACAATTTCAGAATTTAAAAGTTAACTAAAAGTTTTTTTTATAAGTAAAATCTAGGTGTTGTCTTTTTAACTGACCAGTTTATAAGGATTGCTTTCCTTCTATGTATACCATTTTTCAAAGATTCATCCTCACATTTAAGCGTCTAATTTCTCGAGCATGAATTGTTGTATTTTTCCGCATTACAGAGCGAGCATTGAGTTAATTCCGGGGCGTATGTTGGATTAGTGCTCGATTTTTCTCCATTTTATCGAAAAAGGTGTATCCTTTTATTTAAGTTACCATACCCTGCTTGCTAATGCTGCTTTTTATGCTTGTTTTAGCTCTAAAGGAGCTCATATGCGCATAGTATCTTTGTTTAAATGAGCCTTGTGTCATACCGATATATTTTTCCGGTATGCTTGTAGATTGTTCCGTTATTTTAGCTTCTTAAACAAAGGAATCAGCTTTACAGTTGATCTTCAATGGGCACTTATTTCCTGGTTTCTTAGATAAGATAGACTTGATCGATGGTGCTGCCGAGTAAGTTACTTCCCTATTAAACATTTTGTGCAGTCTGCGCTTTTCTGGGAAATGCTTATCTAGAAGTCTAAGAAAAATGTCCTATGCTAGTTTTGTATTAAGTGAGAACGGATGTAAGAGCCAAATATTATATTCCGTCTTCTATTTCTTTTTTATCTTATTTTCTTTTAATCTATATATCTATAAAAACAGAGATGTGTGTGCCACAGACGATTTCTGATTGGTTAATCCAATAATCACATCTCCTAAAAAACTATGGTTCGTAGGCTCTTAACTTTACCATAAAATATTATGGCTTTATTTATTGTACATCTTGGAAGGGTTTAATGTTTTTCTAACTTTTTATTTACAAATTACAAAAATACGAAACTTACACAATCAAACAATCCAATCTCCGACATCACGTCCGCCATTCTGGTGCTAGCCGCACACACGTACACACAACACGAAAACAATGTTTTGAAAATCTAGCAAAAATTAATTTTCCTGAAATTTTTCAATATTTAAAAATAAATTATGCCGGCTGATAAAATTTTAAAACTTTTTTTAAAGCTAGAAAGATAAAATTTAAAAATACTTATTTATATATATATATATATATATATATATATATATATATATATATATATATATATATATATATGAAACTAAACTAAAAAAAAAAAAACGCGCGTTCACTCGTGGTCTTTTCATTTCGGGTTTGTATTACTGTACACATAGATTCGAAAAAGTTGTCAAAAAACAAATATATAACAAATAAATGTTATCAAAGGCAAGATAAGTTACTTTTCTACCGAACTGGATATATTTTTCGTGTTTTTATTCAATGTAACATATTTATTCAGATCGAAAAACGGGTTTGTATTACTGTACACATAGATTCGAAAAAGTTGATAAGATACGAAACAATATGCATAATATAAACACAGCACGAAAACACGCGCACACACGCACACACACTCACGTCCACTACCGTCCTTGGCTACGTCACGTTGTTATGGCAACACGATAAACACACATTAAATTTGATTTTCTTCATTTCTACGCAAATATTACGCAAATATAAATCATATAGAATATCTGTATGAATATAATTACACGTAATAGTTAAATAAAGATGATCATCGTATAAGAGAATCGAAAAAAAAACTAATAGGGAATTAATTTAAAACGATAAAAAATATGCACATTAGCTAGATCTTTTGTAGATGAATGCAATTCCACGATTCATAAATAACAAAGTTGTATTTTCTTTATAAATAAATAGAAAAAGGGGTGTTGATAAGACTATCAATACACACAAAAAAAATATAGATTTATTTTTGGGTAAAGTTCCCCCGGGTTTTCCTTTCACTTCAGTAAATAATGGTCTTTTGTTATATATATGGCGTACTATTATCCTTATATATATGATGTTTATGTTTATATATATATATATATATAAGTGATAGTGTTTGTGTGTGTCTGTGCGTCTGTGTGCATTTCCCTACGCTAAAACTCTGTCAATTTTAAGCCTACAGATTCGAAATTTGATATACAGGGTACTGAGATTTGGGAAAATCGATGTGATAGGTTTTCGACAGAAATTTGGCGATTAAGTGGTCAATATTCAACAATTTGACCTGTGAGAACTCTACCAAACTCTTCCTACAATTTAGGGTCTACACACGTGATATTTTAGATATAGATTCCTTGGACATGGATCTAACTTATTAACTTTACTTGATCCCTAAACAATAAATGTTAAGAGGTCATAATAGGGGTCAAAGTTTTAAAAAATTGACCTTTTTTTTTCTCAGCATACACTTCAAAACACCTGGGCAACGCCGGGCACCGATTGCTAGTATTTTATATATTTTTTATTATTATTTATTTTTCAAAAAGAATTGAGCAAATGAAAAAGCTAACATGTTTGCCTCAAACTCTACTTTGGATCCAGCAAGCCATTTCCTCGCTGATTTTTCTCTGAGGATAGAAACCACACTAGATGATCTGAAAATCACCCCTTCTCAAGTGCATGATATCATAAAAACCTAGACACATCAAAAGCATGTGGACCTAATCTCATCTCCGCTATGCAATTAAAAAATGCTCAGCTGAGGTTGCTCCAGTTCTCTCTAAACTTTTTAACAAATGCCTTATCAAATACTGCTTTCTTGACTGCTGAAAAACTGCTTCTGTGTTACCAGTTTACAAAACCTCTGGCGAAAAAACTGACCCATTAAATATCGCCCAATTAGCCTCCCTCTCCTTTCGCCAAAATATTTGAGTCATTAATTAATCAAGTTCTAGTCCGCCACTTTAACGCTGCTAAACTTCTGTTTGACCACCAATATGGATTTAGGCTAGCCCGTTCTACTTCAGATATTCAAACCATAATCTCTAAACGTATATATTAAGAACTGGATAAGGTAGGGGAGAGAAGGGCAGTAGTTCTAGATATATCTAAGGCTTTTGACAGGATATGGTACGATGGTCTTCTCATGAAAATAAAATCCTATGGTATTACCGGGCGAATGCTTAGCATAATTAAATCCTTCTTAAATGAGAGAAGAATCGAAGTTGTCCTCGACGGGCGTACGTCAAAACAATTTGATAAAAATGCAGGTGTAACTACGGGATCGATCCTTGGACCTTTATTATTTCTGATATTCATAAATGACGTACTTGATAAAATTGTCTCCGGGGTGGATATATTTGCCGATGACACCACGCTCTATAGTAGGCAAGTGGGGAACACTAATGAGCACGTATTTAAGGTAATGGCGGAACCCCTAGAGGAATACCCCAAGTCTGTAATGGAATGGGTACATAAATGGATTGTAATGTTCAATGCTGCTAACTCTTACCAATCACCAATAGCTATGGCTAAAGATACATTACCTGAAAGTACTTCGTTCAAGCTCCTTGGCTTAACTTTCAAAGGGAACACGAATTAGAATAGATATATCGAGATCATTGCGAAGGTTACTGCGAAGAAGGTGGGCTCTCTCTACCGTGCTAAAAAGTTACTAACGCCTGAAAGCATCCTGTACCTCTATAAGGCCAGCATTCGTCCATGTATGGAGTACTGCTGTCACATTTGGGCTGGTGCATCTGCTACTAGTCTCTCGCTTCTGGAGAGGGTCCAAAAAGCCAGTCGCCAACCTGATAGTTCCTGAACTGTCATCGAAGCTTCAGCCCCTGTCCCATCGACGAAGTGTTGCCTCACTCTGCCAGTATTACAAGTATTTTAATGGTGGATGCTCTGACAAACTACAAGCCTTTGTACCCCCTCGACGAAAATACGCCGACAAACCCGACAAGCAGCGAAATCACACCCTACACAATAGATATACCTAGATGTAGGAAGACCTTCTACTCTAATAGCTTCTTCCCCAGAACTGCTAGACTTTGGAATCTTATTCCAGTTTCTTGCTTCCCCAATTGTACTGACATGCAGAAGTTCAAGTGTAATGTGAACAGACACCTTGCTTCCTAAACTCCCTACATAGTATCCCTGCAACTAAGGTTTCTGATGGTAGCCCCCTACATCAAAGTGGCAATGTGCCTTGTTTGGGGTCAAAATGTAATATGCATATATATATATATATATATATATATATATATATATATATGCAGGGTGGTCCTAGAAAACTGGGAAATTTGAAGGTCAGCTTAGATCATGAATAAAATGTATGGCATAAAGGCCTACTTCACAAGATTTCCAGTTATGGTATAATTGGAAATGTTTTCTCAATTATTAAATCATTTCTCTCTGATAGGTTCAGAAGAGTAGTGGTTGATGAACAGAAATCAGAAGCCCACAGTATTAATGCTGGAGTCCCCCAGGGGTCCATCCTGGGCCCAACTCTTTTCTTTATCTACATCAATGATCGCCCAAAACGCATACTTAAATCATACGTTGACATCTATGCTGATGACACGGCCATCTCAGGCAACACATCAAAGCCATAAATGACAACGTCCTCTCTGATTCTCTCCCCTCTGATCTTGAGCGCGTGGTACAGTGAGGGAATAGGTGGCTGGTCACTTTTAATGCATCTAAAACCAAGCCCCTATCTTTACATGATCAACGCTCTGATCCCCATCTGGCATCAATTGAAATGGATGGCTCTTTTCTTGGGGAGGCTCCATGTTTTGACAAGCTTCTGGGTTTGACATTTACTCCTGCCATGAAATGGAACACGTATATCAAGTCTGTTGCCAAGGTCGCTGGAAAAATGGTGGGATCCTTCTACCGATCCGGAAGATATCTCACTACTGATGCAATTCTCTATCTATATGAAAGCTAAGTACGTCCAAGGATGGAGTACTGCTGCCAAATCTGGGCTGGAACTGCTAAAAACAGCCTAACCTGCCTTGACATCGCACAAAATAGACTTCGTGTTTAGTGGGGGATGCCCTTTTTTCTTCCCTGCAACCTCTCTCCCACAGAAGAGACGTTGCGAGCCTTCTCGTTGTTTTATCGTTATTTCCATGGCAAGTTCTAGTCTCAGCTCCAATCTCTGGTCCCCCCTCGCCAATCTTTCATGATAAACACCCATCTAGCTGAAACCAATGTCAATAATTTCACCCACTCTTTATCTGTGCCTAAATTAAAACGTAGATTCCATGAACAAAGCTTCTTTCTTAGAAGTGCACGCCTGTGGAACTCTCTTCCATTTGCCTGTTTCCCACCTAACTATAACTTAGATGTCTTCAAGTCCAACATAAAAAAATTCCTGATGAACCGCCCTGATGAAGTAGGACACCTTATCAAATCTCCAATACCAACGATTACTACGATACTATCCAATTGATTACTGTACACGCAATAACCCCTATCCCCGAGTTGCTTCCGGGCCTTGATAATTGGTGACCACCATGTAAAAAAAAATAAAATAAAATGCGTAATTGCTATTTTTTTATTGATGTCGTGTCAGTGTTGTAAAAATAAATGGTTGTTTGACGCTGCAGTGAAGTGCACGGACAACATTTTGAGTCTCTATGAGTATAATATAACATTTGTCTTTGAAAAACTTTGTAAAAATTATTCTTTGTAAAAATAAATCGTTGTTTGAAAAATTCCCCGCTTTTCTAGCGACCACCCTGTATTAGTGACTTTGTCTGGGGAACGATCTCTACCAAACTTTTTTATCAAATTTTGGACTGCAGACATGAAACTTGATATATAGGGTACCTGAACTTGTGGAACGTATTCGATTTGGTCTTTAGAGCTGCTAACTTGGCAAGCGTAAGTTGACTAAGCGTGTTATTTCTTTTTTGTGTGTGAAAGAGGCTGTAGATTGCAAAATCGATTTCCTACTCTGCCAGTAGTGTTCTGAGATGAATTTACACAGATGTGTTATATTTTAGGACGTATCTGGTTCTTATACAGGCAGGGGATTGCATTAGGAGTGAGGTACTTTCAGGAGCAGTAGAATAATCCAACTCATTTTCCAACAGCGTTATCAACAGATTTGATATAAGTCTTCCATGTTCCAGTCTACGATGAAAGCTATTCTTAGTAACTTATCAAATAAGAGGACTTCTGAAGAGAGAGATTTATTTCGACTGGGATCCGAGTGTTGGTGTTGAAAGAAGGGAAACTTGGTTTAGGGTTGTAAAATGTAATAAGTCGCATTTTTACATTGTCCCATCTACTCCAGGTCGGAAGAGACAGAGAGAGAGAGAGAGAGAGAGAGAGAGAGAGAAAGTGTGTGTGGGGGGTGTATGTGTTAGAGAAGAGACATTCAGAAAGATCTTGGTAATCGATGCTCCGAAGAGTTGTAACATAAATGGATGCGTCCGCCGAACAGATATCAATGAATGATCGCAAAAGAAAACAGTAAAAACGTGATTTTTTTTTTTATTATTATTACTTTTTCACCCCAAACAAGGTGCATTGCCACTTTGGTGTAAGGGGCTACTATCAGGGGCAGCAACTACTGGAGCGCTATGTTGGGATTTGGGCAGCAAGATGTCGGTTCACGTTGCACTTGAACTTTTGCATGTCAGTACAGTTGGGGAAGCAGGAACTTGGAATGGAATTCCAGAGTCTAGCGGTTCTGGGGAAGAAACTACTGGAGTAGAAAGATCTTTTGCATCTAGGGATCTCTACTGTGTGGGGTGGGATTTAGCTGCCTGTCGGGTTTGTTGAGGGTGTCTGCGACGTGGGGGCACAAGTGTCTGCAGTTCGTCAGAGCACTCACCATTAAAATACTTGTAGAACAAGCAGAGGGATGCAACGTTTCGTCGATAGGACAGAGGCTGAAGCTTAGATGCCAGTTCAGGGCCTATCAGATTGGCGACTCTTTTTTGAACCTTGTCTAGGAGCGAGAGACTAGTAGTAGACGCACCAGCTCAAATGTGACAACAATACTCCGTACATGGGCAAATGGTGGCTTTATAGAGATACAGGATACTTTCAGGTGTCAGTAGTTTTCTAGCACGGTAGAGAGAGCCTACCTTTTTTGCAGCGGCCCTGGCAATGTTTTCAATATAATTGTTCCAGCTCATGTTTCCTGTGAACGTTAGGCCAAGCAGTTTGAAAGATGTACTCTCAGACAGGGAATCACTGGCCATTGCTATTGGGGCAGAGAAGGCTTCTTGTAGTTATTGAAGGAAACCAGTTTGGTGTTGGCAGCATTGAATGTGACCATCCATTTATGTCCCCATTCCACTACAGATTGGAGGTCATCCTCTAGTTTTTGCCATTTCTTTGGATGTGTTCATTTGTTTTCCTGTCATGCCTTTTATACAGTGTAGTGTCATCAGCATATATACCCATCTCAGAGGCAGTTTTGTCGGGGAGGTCATTAATAAATATCAGGAACAATAGAGGTCCAAGAATAGACCCCTGAGGCACTCCTGCATTTATATCACACTGTTTAGATGTTCGACCGTCGAGGACAACCTGGATTTTTCTCTTGTCTAAGAAGGATTCAATTATGCTAAGTATCCAACCAGTGATACCGTATGATTTAATTTTCCTGAGGAGACCCTTGTGCCATACCCTGCCAAAAGCCTTAGATATATCTAGAGCTACCGCTCTGCCCTCCCCCGCTTTATCCAGTGAATGGTATATACGTTCAGAGATTACAGTGAGAATGTCAGCTGTGGAACGGGCTTGTCTAAATCCATATTGTTGGTCAGTCAGAAGTTTAGCATCTGTAAGGTGCCGGACTAGAGCGTGGTTAATTATGGTCTCAAATATTTTGGCGAAAAGTGGGAAGAGGCTAATGGGGCGATAATTTGATGGGTCAACTTTGATAATTATGTTTCAGTTTGAAGTAATATGATATAATAAAATTATGGGGTGTTCGTTCGCACCTGACCTCCATAGAATGGAAATATATCACAAAGTTTAACAAGGTATTTTAATATAGATCCACAGAATATTGTGATAAGTGTTTCAATGTTAATAGATATGGTATAATAAATTATGGGGTTTATCTATTTTATTTTTACTTTCATCATATTTTTCTTTGGTTTTGATACCCCCAAATTCAACACAAATTTACAACCCTTCCTTTCATATCCTATCATACTTTCATAAATCAGAGTCCATTTTCTGTAGGCTGTTTTTGAACCCAGTCACCGACGGGTAATTTTGCTAGTATATATATATATATATATATATATATATATATATATATATATCCCATTCTTTTTGTCAATTTTATAAAATCCAAATCTCAGCGTCTATTTGTTAGAATTTAACCAATGAAGGATCGTTGGAAAGGTTATGACCTGAATTTTGTAGTGCGATGTGTAATATTTGATCTTAAGCTAGCACATTAAGGGGATATTTTATCAGAAGGTGTTTTTGGCACTTTTTAACCTTTTAGAAATAAGCAACAAATCGTTAGATTTATACTTTGAACATCCTTTAGCTTAATTTATGTAGTAGTAAGTGTAAACTTTGGCCTTTATGTCGCACATTAAATGTGTCAATCATTATTTGTTATCCAAGTTTTGCATTTGAATTACAAAATATATTTCCCTCTAAAACCTCTGGCCTTAATGGAGGGGAGACTAAAACTTTCAATGACTACAAATGATCTTAAAAAACAGCATGAGGAGACTTGATTTACAACTTTTTAGATTATCCTCAATGTTTGTCTATGGATTTGGTGAAATTAGTATATGTTGAATATATCAATTAAAATATAGAAATGATTTAATATATTTATTTTACATATAAATATATATATATATATATATATATATATATATATATATATATATATAAAGCAAAATTGTATGTCTGTGTGAACATTTCCCTCCCAATCTACTGTGTCAACTTTAAGTCTTTAGACTCTAGATTTGACATAAGGGGTTGAGATTTGAGAAAATCTTTTTAATCGGTTTTCGGCCAGACATTTGGCTGTGAAGGGGTCAAAGTTCAACAATTTGACCTTTGAAAACTCTACTAAACTCCTCCGCCAATTTTGGATCTAAACACTTGAAATTTTTCATAAAGTGTATTCAGACATATGGCAAGGTTTTAAATCCTTTTTTGCCTGAAATTTTGCTGCCAAGGGGTCAAAGTTCAAAATATTTTACCTTTGTGGTCTTTAGCAAACTATTCAGCCAATTTTGGGTCTAAACATTTGAAATTTTACATAAAGGGTATTCAGACATATATATATATATATATATATATATATATATATATATATATATACTGCATTAACAAAACCAAGACTTCAAAAAAGGAATTTATAGCAACAAAAAGTGTATTTCATTGTAAGTTAAAATTGTTTCAAAACCAGTTGAACAATTTCAAGCATTATGGCGTTTGAAAATTTTCACATAACCAGCATTTCTCCAGACTTCTTGAATCAAAACACTTTGACAATAGAACATTGTTTAAAGAAAATTCCCTTAACGGAAGTGAAGCATGCGAAAACATTTACCCTGCGGCATCCTCCGTCAAAAGCCCATTAAAATATTAATATATCACCTAATTTTCGTATCCTTATTTAAAATCCAGTCATATATATATATATATATATATATATATATATATATATATATATATATATGCATATATATATATATATATATATATATATATATATATATATATATATATATACATAAAGTTATGAACAGTACATGGGGCCCGAGCAAAGCCGGGCTGAACTGCTAGTATATATATTGTAGTATATATATATAAATATATATATATATGCGTGTGTGTGTGTGTGTGTTCAATAATTTTCCAGACATTTTTGTTCAGGCATTTAAAATTTTCAGACGCTTGAAAATTTAGTATGCTATTGCTATGCATCTTATGAGATGATTGCCCAATTTTTATGATTTCATGTTTAAAAGAATTTCAACAGCATGAATTGGAATGCACTCCGCTAAAGCTCGATTGTCACGGCTGGTGAATTTCTTAAAATTTAATCTGAACGTGAGGACACTTTAGAAAAACGATATGCAATACAATTCTTCGGAAAAATGCCACATAAATTGAATGTTTCAGACTGCTTTTGGCCATCTTGCATGAATCTAGCATCCATTTTAGTGTGGCATAAGAGATTCAAGGAAGGCAAGGAGTCTGTGAGAGATGATGAGAAGTGTGAATTCGTTACAACGAATTCAAAACACCAGTGTTGGTTTACCACATTCAGAATTTTATGGATAAAAACCGTTGTGTGTCTATAGAGATAATGTGCACAGTTTGATGACAATATACGAATTGACTAGAAGTCATACAAGTTACCACGTTTGCATCTCAGGAATGCCTGACTTATGCCTGAACATCTTTTCAGGTTTATTTTCTCTGGTTAAACTTCCAGTACATTTCTAAGAGAAAGTCATGGTTGAATTGATCGAACTTCGTAAGGATTTCTTATGTTCAGATATCGATTTGCTTGTTTTGTGGTTTGTTTTTACGGCATAACAACCTTTTTCGGATTATTTAATATCGAATCCAATAATTTTGGAAAAAGTTTGTAGTTTTTATGCATCAATTTTTTATATCTTCAAATATTTATTCATGGATGTTTCGTTTGATTGTTTTGTTTTGAGGCATATCAACCCTTTCCGGGTTATTTATTGCCGAATCCAGTAATTTTGAAAAAATATTGTTATGCTTATTATCTTTAAATATTTATCCACGCTGTTTGGTTTGTTGTGTGTGTGTGTGTGTGTGTGTGTGTGTGTGTGTGTGTGTGTGTGTGTGTGTGTGTGTGTGTAGGAAAATTGTTGTTCTTTTTTTCTTTCTTACTTTGCAGAATATAATTAGGGTTTGCAAAAGGTGAAAAAAAACAATAACATTAATGTTTGGTCTCGTATAGATCAGAAAGCCAGTATCTTCAGACAGCCTAATCTTATAGCACCAGAGTTGAGATATAAGAGAAGCTGTTAAATACCTCCTTGCCAAATAATCTTCAGTCCAAGATACCATGAGGTATACGCGGTCAGAGATCCGATTCTCTTCTTTCCATAAAAATATTAGTTGATCCATTGCCTTTCAGTACAGACCAATGAATCGCCTGTGTGCCATGGGTAATTTGCTTTAATCTATAAGTATCACCTGTATGTATGTATGTATGTATGTATGTATGCCTAAACTTTCGACAGAGACGACAGATTTTCACGACAGACTAGCCTTAATTTAAACCTTCGTCACTTCCGGTTTGGCGATGGGCGTAAAGACGTCATGTTTTTTGTTTTTTTGTTTTTTCGCGTTCTTTTCCTCCTTCGCGATACTGTCTGCTAGCACTGTTTTTTTTTTGTTTATTTTTTGTTTGTTTGTTTTTTTTGTTTTTGTTTTTTTTATTTTGCTCAACACACAACTCCAAATACCCAGGCAACGCCAGGCCTCCTGGCTAGTTTGTAATAACTCAAGAAGTTGTCAACCATGTTAGTAAAAGCAATCTTACTTGGATTTAATCTTTCAAGATCTACAGCTGATGTTCTCAATGAATCTATAGACGAGAGTTTCGCTACAAAAGAAATAGCTCTTGACATAGCATTCTGCATAAAAGTCTACTAAACAAACTTGCTAGCTATGGAATATCTGGAAATGACTAATTAACATAAAATTCTTTTTTCTGTTTGTTTTGATAAGTTTATAAACGTGGTCGTTCATGGGCAGAAGTCTGAAGTACATAGTTTCAAGATTGGCGTACCTCAATGATGAATTCTGGTTCCAAACATCCTACTGATCTTCACCAGTGTTCTTCCGAATTACGTTGTAAGATCATTCGTCAAAATTTATGCAGTTGACACAAACATCTATGAAAACATTTCTTAGAGTATTATTGATCAAGGTATTTCTTGCAATGTGAGTAAAAATGACTTGTCATTTTTAAAACCTCCGAAATAAGCTTCTCTCTTTTCATTAAGAACGCTAGGAGTCTCACTTTAACTCCATTGAAAGGAATGGTTTTTAAGAATTTCCGAAATTGTCAATTTTTCTCTACTTTACGTTGGTATTATTGAAAATTGCTCTAACGTTGGTATTATAAAAAAAAATTTCTATTTTACGTTAATATCATAAATAATTTCTCTATTTTACGTCGGTATAATTGAAAATTATTTTATTTTACGCTGGTATCATTGAAAACTTCTAAATGTAACGTTCGTAACATCGAACATTCTTATTTTACGTTGGTATCATTGAAAACTTCTAAACGTAACGTTCGTAACATTGAACATTCTTATTTTACGCTGGTATCATTGAAAACTTCTAAATGTAACGTTCGTAACATTGAACATTCTTATTTTACGTTGGTATCATTGAAAACTTCTAAATGTAACGTTCGTAACATTGAACATTCTTATTTTACGTTGGTATAATTGAAAAGTTCTAAATGTAACGTTCGCAACATTGAACATTCTTATTTTACGCTGGTATCATTGAAAACTTCTAAATGTAACGTTCGTAACATTGAACATTCTTATTTTACGTTGGTATCATTGAAAAGTTCTAAATGTAACGTTCGTAACATTGAAAATTCTTATTTTACGTTGGTATCATTGAAAAGTTCTAAATGTAACGTGCGTAACATTTAACATTCTTATTTTACGTTGGTATCATTGAAAAGTTCTAAATGTAACGTTCGTAACATTGAACATTCTTATTTTACGTTGGTATTATTGAAAAGTTCTAAATGTAACGTTCGTAACATTGAACATTCTTATGTTACGCTGGTATCATTGAAAAGTTCTAAATGTAACGTTCGTAACATTGAACATTCTTATTTTACGTTGGTATCATTGAACATTTCTCTATTTTACGTTTGTACTATTGAAAATCTTTTTTTTACGTTGGTATTATTTAAAATTTTACTACTTTACCTTTGTATTATTCGCAAACGTTCAACAAGCGCCGAGGAATGTTGATCCGTTCATTTATTTTTCTGCATAAAGGAATTCAATGACGCATCTCTGCTTGTGACGCATGTTTATGACAGGGATTGTTTTCTTAGAGTCTCACGCCGTCAATATCTGCAACAAAGTGATAAAACTTTCAGATCATGAATGCATTAGTTCAATCATCATAACAATGCACTTTTTCATTCCCTATGATCTTTTAGGGCGGAATATAAAAAAAACAGGATGGATCACTGTTGGAACACCACTCGTACTTTGGAGAAAACGTGAAATATTCCAAGAATTCTAAATTCGAATTTTTCGTGATGTCACGACATGCTGCAATTCAAAATTCTTGAAATTGTTTTGTTTTTATTTTTTTCCTTTTTTAAATTTCTGTAAATTAGTCAAAACTTCATTGTCAAAACTTTTTAAAATCTTGTATTTTGTAGAAAGCACAACTATTTCGAGAATTGAAAATGGCGGAAGTTAACGATTACTGTAAAATCAAATATGGTGCAATTTGAAAGAATGTGTAGCATCAAATTCTTCTAGATAGCACAGGAGTTCTCGAATTATGATGACCATATGTTCCTTTTCGCCAAAACAATGTGAACGATTACTTTGAGATTTTTTTTATATATCTTTTGTATCATCCATAAATGCTATGAGCTTCTGGATTTTTTATCATGTACTGCAGAGATTTGAACGTGGATCAGTTTTACAAGGACTATTTAAGGATGTTTCATACGTAGTCACGTGGCTAGATCATGTGATATATTTTGTTACGCCTAAACATTTTAATGGCGACCATGCGGAAGCTGAAGCTACGAAAACTTGATTACTGCAGTCTCGAGTGATGACTCTTTCTCTCTTTCTTTCTCATGTGTGCGTTTTCTCGCTTGCTGTTTCTTTATCTCTTTTGCTCACTTTCTCTCTCTCTCCCTCTCTCTCTCTCTCTCTCTCACACACACTCTCTCGCTCTTTCTCTGTATATATATATATATATATATATCGAGCACGCGCGTGTTTTCTCTTACTTATTCTTTATCTCTCTCGCTTTCTATCTCTCTCTTGTTCGCTCTCTCTCTCTCTCTCTCTCTCTCTCTCTCTCTCTCTCTCTCTCGTTCGCTCTCTATCGCTCTCTCGCTCTCGCTCTTTCTTTTGCTCTCTACATCTTTCTTCTTCTCTCTTTCGCTCTGGTTTACTCCTTTTCTTCTGCTCTCTCTTTAAACAACCTTGCCTTTCAGTACGTGAGCCTTATTTATGACCTTTTTGATATGCTGCTCTCCATTCTAGAAAATAACCTCGTATTATTAGTGCATATCAAAATGATCCCTGTTGAACAAAAGGCTGCTGAAGATGATACCTTGCTTCTTCCTTAATGATACCTTCCTTTGTCGTTCGCATGGTTTGGAGCATCCTACAATCATTTTTGAGTTTAACTCAACTTATTTCATACTAGCAGACGCTCGGCGTTGCCCGGTCGTACAATACGATTAAAGATGGTATTTTAATTTATGCAAATTGCGTATGTATTATTATAGAATCAATCCTCTATTGAATATCATATATTACTGGGAATAATCAAATTCCGTGTGTGTTTGTTTGGAGTTTTTTCTCCTAAAACAAGGCACAGTGCAACTTTCATGTAGGGAACTACTATCAGGACTATCAGCTGCAGGGGTACTATGTAGGGAGTCAAGCAGCAAAATATCTGTTCACGTTACATTTGAACTTCTGCATGTCAGTACAGTTCGAAAAGCAGGAACCTGGGAAAAAATTCCAAAGTGTAGCAGTTCTGGGGAAGAAGCTATTAGAATAGAAGGTCTTCTTACATCTAGGGATCTCTATTGCGTAGGGGTGGGATTTTGCTGCTTGTCCATTTGTCGGGGATATTTATGTTGAAGGGAGTACAAGGGCTTGTAGTTATTCGGAGCATCCACTTTTAAAATACTTGTATAACAGGCAGAGGAATGCAACATTTCGTCGATGGGACAGAGGTTGAAGTTTAGATGACACTTCAGAACCTATCAGATTGGCGATTATCTTTTGAACCCTGTCAAGGAGCGAGAGACTAGTAGCAGATGCACCAGCCCAAGTGTGGCAACAATACTCCATACATGGGCGAATGGTGGTTTTTTAGAGATATAGGATATTTTCAGGCGTAAGTAACTTTCTAGCACGGTATAGAGAGCCCACCTTCCTCGTAGCAGTCTGGGCAATGCTCTCAATATATCTGTTCCAACTCATGTTTCCTGTGAACGTTATGCCGAGAAGTTTTAAAAAAGTACTTTCAGATAATAATTCTTTAGCCATAGATATTAGTGGTTGAGAAGGTTTCTTGTAATTATTGAAGAAAATAAGCTTAGTCTTGGCATCATTGAATGTGATCATCCATTTTTGTTCCCATTTCACTACAGATTGGAGGTCTTCATCTAGTATTAGTGGTTGAGAAGGTTTCTTAATTATAATTGTAATTATTAAATTCTTTTAATTATTATCTTCATCTAGTATTTCTACCATTTCTTTAGATATGTGTTCATTTGTTTTACACTCGTGTCCGTTATAGAGAGTGGTGTCATCAGCAAATATACCCATTTCAAAGACAATTTTAACAGGGATAGTCATTTATGAATATTAAGAATAGTAAAGGCCCAAATATAGCCCCCGAAGTACACTCGCATTTATATCATATTGTTTAGATGTACGACCGTCGAGTATAATCTGGATTCTTCTCTTATTTAAGAAAGATTTAAGTATTTATCTAGTGATACCGTATAATCTTATTTTCCTGAGAAGACCATCGTGCCATACCCTATCAAAAGCCTTAGATATATCTAGAGCTACCGCTCTACCATCACCTGCTTTATCGAGTGTATGGTATACACGTTCAGAGATTACAATAAGGATATCTACTGTAGAACGGGCTTGCCTAAATCCATATTGTTGGCCAGTCAGAAGTTTAGCAGCTGTAAGGTGATGGACTGGAGTTTGGTTAATTATGGACCCAAATATTTTGGCGAATGCGGAAGGAGGCTTATGGCGCGATAATTTAATGGGTCAATTCTTTCGCCAAAAGTCTTGTAAACTGGTACCACAAAAGCAGTTTTCCAACAGTCAGGAAAGCAAAATTCGTCAAGGCATTTGTTTGGAGAGAACTGGAGCAACCTCAGCGAAGCATTTTTTAATAGTGTAGCCGGGATGAGATCGGATCCACATGCTTTTGAGATGTCTAGGTTTTTAAGATATCATGCACCCAAGGCCACAGTCCTAGTTGAAGAAAGGTCAGCCAATTGGTCTACTTGTGTTGCATGTCTGATATCCTGCATAACCTCTTGTTCAGCTCCCCCTCACCTAACTGAAACTCTTTAAAAACATGATGACACTAAAATCAAAAAATAAGCTTAAACCAGGCCTAGGGACAAACAAATTCAACTTGCCTCCTCCATAGAGGCTTGCATTCACAAACATCCGTGGGCTTAGAACTAATTTAGCTGATGTTGAAGCATTTCTCCTAACAAATACCCCGGATATCTTAGCACTAAGCGAGACTAACCTACACTCCTCCATCCCCTCTAACTACTTTAACATGCCTGGCTATCTTCCACTCTGCCGTAAGGACTCTGATAGACATATGCACGGACTTGGAGTCTACATTCGTAATACCCTCCCCCTGACTATAAAAACAAACCTATAAACGGACGATCAAGCCTTTATGTGCTTTAGACTAAACATACAACACAACATTAGCTACTTTTATTTTCTCTACTGCTCTCCCTCGACCCAGGACTGCACCATAATAAACAAAGTCTCTGACAGTATAGACACAGCACTCTCCCTCGACACTAGCGCCCAAGTCCATGTATTTGGTGACATTTATGTTTACCACAAAAACTGGCTTCTATTCTCTACTCACACAGATGCAGCGGGCAGCACAACACATAGTTTTGTTATATCTCACTCCCTATCACAAATGGTTACGTTTTCAACCCGTTTCCCTGACCAGCAAGAACAACACGCATCACTTCTAGATCTGTTTCTGACTACAGTTCCCGAGGATTGTACAACACATGCTAACAGCCCACTCGGGAACGCTGACCGTGCAGTGATAATGGTAGAAATCGCACTAAATTCTAGACCCAAAACTGAAGAACCAGTGCTCAAAACAACGAGATATTATAAAAAGGCTGACTGGGAAGCCATCAGAGATCTTATCAGAGATGCCCCATGGGGAAATATTTTTTCTCTTCCTGCTGAACAGTGCGTAAATGAGACCACTGAATGGTTCAAAACAGCAATAGAAGCACATGTTCCCATGCGGAAATTTTATAGCAAGCCCCACTCTCCCCAACGGTTTACTTTGACTTGCGCAACTGCCATTGCTCAAAGGCAGCATGCATACCGCAGATTTAACCGACATAAGTCCAGTTCAAACAAAAAGAAGTACATAGAAGCTAGAAATAACGTTAAGAAAGAAATAGCGACAGCCAAGAGAGAATTTACTGAAACGACTAAAAAACGCATCGAAGCACAAAAATTAGGAAATCGTGACTTCTGGAAAATCTACAACAGTGTATAAATAATGGGCAATCAACAATTCCCCCACTAACCAACAATCACGAGGTTGTTTGCTCAGCAACCGACAAAGCTAATATGCTTGCCAGCCGGTTTGCCTCGAACTCCACACTGGACCCTTCCAACCACCCCCTGCCTGACTTTCCTTTGCGGACAGACGCCACGCTAGACGATCTAAAAATCACCCCTGCTCAGGTACATGCTATCATAATAAATCTTGACACTTCCAAAGCATGCGGACCTGATCTCATTCCAGCTGTGCTATTAAAAAACTGCTCAGCCGAAGTAGCTCCAGTTCTCTCCAAACTCTTCAACAAATGCCTTAATGAATCATGCTTTCCGGGCTGTTGGAAAACCGCTTCTGTGGTATCAATATTCAAGAATTCTGGCGAAAGAACTGACCCATCAAATTATCCCCCCATTAGCCTCCTCCTACTTTTCGCCAAAATATTTGAGACCATAATTAACCATGCTCTAGTCCGGCACCTTACATACGCTAAACTTCTGACTGACAAACAATATGTATTTAGACAAGCCCGTTCCACAGCTGACATCCTCACTGTAATCTCTGAACGTATATACCATTCACTGGACAAAGCGGGGGAGGGCAGAGCGGTAGCTCTAGATATATCTAAGGCTTTTGACAGGGTATGGCACAAGGGTCTCCTCAGGAAAATTAAATCATACGGTATCACTGGTAGAATACTTAGCATAATTGAATCCTTCTTAGACAAGAGAAAAATCCAGTTTGTCCTCGACGGTCGAACATCTAAACAGTGTGATATAAATGCAGGAGTGCCTCAGGGGTCTATTCTTGGACCTCTATTGTTCCTGATATTTATTAATGACCTCCCCGACAAAACTGCCTCTGAGATGGGTATATATGCTGATGACACTACACTCTATAAAAGGCATGACAGGAAAACAAATGAACACATATCTAAAGAAATGGAAAAAAACTAGAGGATGACCTCCAATCTGTAGTGGAATGGGGACATAAATGGATGGTCACATTCAATGCTGCCAAAACCAAACTAGTTTCCTTCAATAACTACAAGAAACTTTCTCTGCCATTAATAGCAATGGCCAGTGACTCCCTGTCTGAGAGTACATCTTTCAAACTGCTTGGCCTAACGTTCACAGGAAACATGAGCTGGAACAATTATATTGAAAACATTGCCAGGGCCGCTGCAAAAAAGGTAGGCTCTCTCTACCGTGCTAGAAAACTACTGACACCTGAAAGTATCCTGTATCTCTATAAGGCCACCATTCGCCCATGTATGGAGTATTGTTGTCACATCTGGGCTGGTGCGTCTACTACTAGTCTCTCGCTCCTAGACAAGGTTCAAAAAAGAGTCGCCAATCTGATAGGCCCTGAACTGGCATCTAAGCTTCAGCCTCTGTCCCATCGACGAAACGTTGCATCCCCCTGCTTGTTCTACAAGTATTTTAGTGGTGAGTGCTCTGAGGAACTGCAGACACTTGTGCCCCCACGACGCAGACACCCTAGACAAACCCGACAGGCAGCTAAATCACACCCCCACACAGTAGAGATCCCTAGATGCAAAAGATCCTTCTACTCCAGTAGTTTCTTCCCCAGAACCGCTAGACTCTGGAATTCCATTCCAGGATCATGCTTCCCTAACTGTACTGACATGCAGAAGTTCAAGTGCAACGTGAACCGACATCTTGCTGCCCAAATCCCTACATAGTACCCCCGTAGTTGCTGACCCTGATAGTAGTCCCCTACACCTGAGTGGCAATGTGCCTTGTTTGGGGTGAAAATGTAAAAAAAAAAAAAAAAAAAAAACATACACACACACACACACACACACACACATATATATATATATATATATATATATATATATATATATATATATATATATATATATATATATATATATATATAACTGCTCTGATATTATCCTCGGTCTATGTATGAGAATTCTTTCGGGACTGATATAATTTTCCTTCAGGATCGAGACTATTTTTATTCTCATTTAATTATTAACTATTATTATTATTATTATTATTATTATTATTATTATTATTATTATTATTTATTTATTTATTTATTTATTTATTAATTTTCGTCCCTATCCTGTGTGCCATCTTTATAGAGGGAAGGACGGAATTTACTCCCCAGTAATAAGCCGATGTTGGCTCTAACTCTGCCCTCTTCGGGATTTTCATTTTTATTATTATTTAAAACTATCGCCTTCGGTAATTATACTTTCCTGTACTATCATTATCATAACTATTAATTACATTATTTTTACCGTTTAACAATTTCATTTAAATTCCAGTATACATATTGAAATCAATTGGGTCTCATTTTTGCCTTTTGAATTAAACGCTATTACGTTGCAACATTTAAAAAAAAGTCAAATAAAAAATACAATCTTCTTCCACAAACGGTTAAAATAACCCACGTGAACTTTTTCGAACATGATTGCTAGGAATGAACGCTGTCTACACTACGAATTTCCAGTTCTTTCAACGGCTTTCTTTTTCTTTTTCATTTCGATACTTTTTTGTGACCAAGAGCGGAGGTCCACTTGAAATATAAAAAAAGATAATTATTAAATACAAGTAGCATCGTTTTTCATGCTTCAAAAACCCCTCATAACGTTTAAATCACTATATATATGTGTGTGTGTGTGTGTGTGTGTGTGTGTGTGTGTGTGTGTGTGTGTGTGTGTGTGTGTGTGTGTGTGTGTGTGGAAAGTCTGAGTTAAATTATGTATAATTGCAACAAAATTTATTGTTTGACAAACGAGTACAGGTAATTATTCAAGTCTTTTTCTTAATGCATGGATTTTCAATAAATGGCTTGCTTCATCATAGTAAAATTTCGTTAGCAAAATATGAGTAATTATGAATTTTGCTGCTTAGCACATACATTGAAAATGATAGTGTAAAAATTATACCCAAAATTCAAATAATGTGATGAACGGGAGGAAAGAGAAAGAGAGGGACTTGAACATTTTTGTTCGTGAGGGGATGGAGGGAGTGTTGCTTATAGGTGGAAGGGCGAGGATAGAGATAAACAATTAGGGCTTAGAGTTATGGATGTAAGGAAATTTAGGATACCATGTTGATAAAACTAAGTCGGATGAATTCTTAAAGATGGCATTAATGAAATTAAATATAGGTTGACATTAAAAAGTATATTTTTTAGAGCAAAAATGTAATAGTGAGGATGATTTTTCAAAGCATATTATTTTCTTTATGACGACTAGACGTGATATAGATTTATAAAATCAGGAAATTCCAAAGATTTGAAGATAATTTTAAGATAGTAGTATTCGCAGTACAGTACAATCGATATTTTTTAACAAAGGAAATGTATTTTAGAAGAAGGCAAATTTTCTAAGAATTGTAATATATTATATGAACTACGGACTAAAAAAAATTTAAATGCGATTGTTTAAATTATCATAACTTATACGAATAATCACTCTAAGGATTCTACAGTAAGCAACTAATATTATAGTTGTTATTGTGATAAATCAATATGACTGTTGTTTGTTAATCTAGATAAGAACTACACTAAACTTAACAACCTTGATAATATTATATATATATATATATATGTATATATTTGTAGTCATCGACATACAGTCCTGTTTCGTTGTATCACAACTCATCAGTGCCGCTAGACTAGCATCTCTCCCAATCCAAGGATTGAATCTAGAACCGTCGTGTTGACAGTCGGCAGTTCTCCCACTCGACCATGGAATCGACGCCCGTAAATAACTCGTCGGAATGTCTATTTAAATAGACACCCGTCACCACTTTTATAATGCTCAAATCGCCTGTTTGTAAACAAACAAACAACGAGCTTCGCATTTTACGCCAATTAATATATATATATATGTATATATATATATATATATATATATATATATATATAAAGATACAATGTTAAAGTAATATACGAGGCTTCATGTTTTGACAAGCTTATGGGCCTTACTTTTACTCCTGATTTTAAACGGAACACGTATATCAAATCCATTGCCAAGGTTGCTGGAAAAATGGTAGGATCCTTCTATTGATCCAGTAGATATCTCACTCCTGATGCAATTCTCTACCTTTATAAAAGCCAGTTATGGCCAACGATGGAGTACTGTTGCCACATCTGGGCATGAGCTACTAGAAGCAGTTTATTCTTTCTTGACAGAGTTCAAAATAGACATCGTAGCTTAGTGGGAGATACCCTTTTTTCTTCCCTGCAACCTTTTTTCCACGGAAGAGGCGTTGCGAGGCTGTCTTTACTTTATCGTTATTTTCATGGCAAGTGCTCATCTAAACTTTAATCTATGGTCCCCCCTCCCCAAACTTTCACGAAAAACACTCGTCTAGCCAAAATCATTATCAACAATTTCCCACACATTTTATCTGTGCCTAAACCTAAGTGTAGATTCCATGAACAAAGCTTCTTTCTTAGAACTGCACGTTTGTGCAATTCTCTTCCGATTGCCTGCTTTCCAGCTGACTACAATGTAATTGTCTTAAAGTCCAACATAAACAAGTTCTTGATGAACCGTCCTCCTAAGTAATTCAATTTACAAAATTCCCACTACTTATGTTTACTACGCTAAAATCACAATGACTAATGCATACCCATTGACCCTTATCCTCGAGTGGCCTCCGGGCCTTGATAAGTGGTGATTCCTGTGTAAAAAAAAAGCATTTACTCATTTTCAAAATTTTGGTTTTTTATTAGTAAAATCTTGCGTACATGTTTCATCTCCGTGTTGGCATACAAGTATATAATAGTTCATCAATTATAACTTAGCACAACTTGAGCTTCATAAGCGCGTAGAAAAAAAATAGTCAGAAGTTTTAGAGCCTTTAGATCAGAACCCTTCTTATCAACAAAACAGATATGTATTTTAATTTAATTCACAACATATATATAATGTATCAAACATGTTTTACCTGTATTTTAAATTAAAACACACTTGCGTTAAATTAATTCCTCGAATTCTGTAGTAGTAGTAGTAGTAGTAGTAGTAGTAGTAGTAGTAGGTAGTTGGTATTTCTTTTTCTTTCTTTTGGGCGAGCTTCATCAGTGTAGCTAGATGCAGTCACGTTAAGATCCAAAACCCGAACGATCGATCACATGTGGCATACAAAGAGGACGAAATTATTATTATTATTATTAGTAGTAGTAGTAGTAGTAGTAGTAGTAGCAGTAGTAGTATTTATGTTAGGAAAATGTCTTAATAGCTATGTCACAGTTTTTGAATTAATGTTAGTAGAATAAATAAGTGTAGTAGTTGTGACTCGAAGGGTCACAGGTATGATTAGTATATTAATAGACACAAGAACGTCGCGGTTGAAAAAACAATGCAGATATCGAAGGTAAATTTAAATGGTTTCTTTTAATCTTGTTGGCTATTTGGTTATGTCTCGACAAAAAATAAATACAAGGAAAACACCAGAGGAAATGAAATAATACAAAACCTTTTGATATGCTTTAATTGTAAATGTGTGCGAGTTATTCCCCCTTTGCTTGTTTGCTGCGATTAACGAAAAAGATATTCAGCTTTTATACAGCCCTTTTCCGGTATTAAGGAAGGGACACGGGGCCTCGACACCGTCCCGCTTTAAATGCCCAGCATGGCGTCATATTCGCATTCGAAAAAAAAGCAAAAAAAAAAAAGATAAGAACAGAAAATAACTTTTCAATTAAGTCGATTTCGAACTCAAATTATTATTGTATTTATTTGCTTCCCCATCAAAGCAAATTAGTCACAAGGCCGTTTTTAATGTGGGGTAAAAACCAGCTCCCCTAAAAGTAGGTAAAAAGGAGGCACTCTGATTACCAAAAATATTAATTGTCCCAGCATAGAGGGTTCCCCCTCCATTGACTGGTACAAATTAACTGAAGTGCAGCATCTGCAGAACAGATGGTATTTATTTGCTGCCCCATCGAGCAAATTAGGCACAAGGCCGATTTTTAATGTGAGGAATGAAGAGGAAATGGGGCCCAACTCCCCGGGGAGTAGGGAAGCTGGATAGTGACAATTGGTATGAAGGGTTGCCCCTACATTGACCAAGGTTTTATATGTGGGGTTTCCCACACATATGGTCTTTGCTTGCAATATCTGCCAGAACAGATACTACACTTTGATGTATTTCTTTGCTCCCTCATCGAGCAAATTAGGCAAGAGGCCGATTTTTAAAGTGAGGACTGAAGTGGAAATGAGGACCAGCTCCCCGGTGAGTAGGGGAGCTGGAAGGTGACAATTGGTATGAAGGGCCGCCCCTACATTGACCAAGGTCTTATCTGTGGGGTCGCCCCCACATAGGGTCTTTGCTTGCAGTATCTGCTAGAACATATACTACACTTTGATCCCGGTCTGAAGGCTACTCAAATTATTATTGATGTTTAGAGATGGCTATAAGAGTTTGTGTTTATACTTTAACTTCCACGTTGGGGAAAAGTGTTTCGTTACATTTTGCGACGACCGTTTGTATTCATGTGAATATCCTTAATCAATTTATATTCGTAATTCCACGGTTTTTTTTTTACCTAATTATATGAGGTAAAAATGGAATCTAATTTAAAAGTTTTAAGAGAACTAAAGCATTGAGACTTGCAATGGAAAAACTACACAAACAGAAATGTGAGAAAATCGGTAAGTGAAGACAATTTAAGGAAAACACAAATCGAACCAAAAATAAGAAAAAAAAAGATCTAAAATGGATTTCATCCCAAGGACATTAAATCTATACTCCTACAAATTTGGGGGTTTGTATATCGATACTCATTTTAAAAATACATTTTTCTATTTATTTAACAAAAAAATACAACTTTTTTCATATATATATATATATATATATATATATATATATATATATATATATATATATATATGTATTCGTTTAAAAAATTTGCCTACGAAACTCCTCTGTCAGTTTTTAATCCACATACATGAAACTTTATATACCGGGTATTCGAGCCATGTTAAACTTTATATTTGCGTGTTAGCCCGGGAAAATCGGTGCAAAAGTGTGAACATTTCAAAAAATAGAATTTGTCAGGTGAAGGTCGAACAATGTCATTACGAATATGAATGTGTAACGTAAACGCTATTGGGTCATGTTAAATTGTTAGTCTTGCAGCAAACATGTCTTCATAGCTCAGGCATTAACGTCAAAAGAAAAAGTAAATCGTAAACTAAACGGTTTGATCATTTTTTTTAAACTTATAAAATCATTACTATATATTGAGTCCAATATAAGCTATAATATAAATCTCACCTGTATGTTTAAATGTAAGTATGTATGTATGTATGTATGTATGTATGCCTAAAACTTTCGACAGAAGCTACGGATTTTCAGGAGATCGGTATTGTTTTGAAGTTTACCCTTCGGACGGCAAATATCGAAAAATTGGCTAAAAACATTAATTCCTTTACCCTCAACTGGGCACATTTTTACAAGGATGGGTCGCTTTTTTCGCCGATATTTTCTGAAAGTAATCCCCTCTTTTCGATTGACTAAACTTAATTTAAACCTTCGTCACTTCCGGTTTGGCAATGGACGCAACAGCAAAGACGTCACGTTTTGGTTTTTATCTTTTTTTCGCATTTTTTCCCTCTTTCGCGGTACGGGTTCGAGCCTGCCTGCCTTCTACCACTTTTTCTTTATTTATTTATGTATGCATGTATGTTTTGTGTTAATATATGTATGTATGTTTTGTGTGAATGTATGTATGTATGTTTGTATGTATGTATGTATTTATGTATGCCAAAAACTTTCGAGAGACGCGACGGATCCTGACGGGATCAGTATCGCTTTAAAGCTCGACGTCTCCAACGACAAATGTCGAAAACTTGGTTAAAAACATTAATTCCTTCACCCTTAACTGAGCAGTTTTCTACAAGGAGGTGTCGCTATTTTCGTCGATATTTTCGCAAGCCGTCGACTACGTTGGATTGACTAGCCTTAATTCCAACGTTCGCGACTTCCGGTTTCGCCATGGACGCATTGGCTCAGACGTTACGTATCTTTCAACTTTCTTTTTCTCCTTCGCGTTACGGGTTCGAACCTGCTTGCCTACCACCACTTTTTTTAAACCTATCTGCTGTGTTGATTCCAACACCCGCTGCTACCACTTTTTTAACACCTCACGGGGTTCCTTACTACACTACCTCTCCACACCGTGCAACGCTGAGTACCCCCGATAGTAAAATAATAAATTCGAAATCTGCATTAATCAAAATATCATATTTAAGCATATTTTACGACCGGGCAATGCCGTGCGGCCTACTAGAATTCTACTATAAAAAGAAAACGAGAAAATAATGAAAGAAAGGTAACAATACTGGAACAGAAAAATAATTTTTTTAAAAAATGTATTATGTTTTAAGAGACTGAAAAAATTTTTTTTCGAGAAAGAAGGTTAATAAAATCTTCAGTATTACGAAAGAGAGAACGAAACAAAAGATTAAACGAAACAAAATAAGATGAAATGAAACAAAGAAAAGAAGCGAAAAGAAACAGAACGAAGCAAGACGAAAGGTAAAAAGTAAAAAAAACAAAAAGGAAACGAGACGAAAAGAAAGGAACAAGAACGAAAGAATGCACAAAAATAAATGAGACGAAAGAACAACGAAACGAAACGAGACAAGACGAAAAGAAAAAACGTAAGATAAAAAGTTAAAACAAACGAGAGGGGGAAAATCGAGTCTAATTTATAAAAGCTATCTAGGTTAAACGAAGCTTGAATTTAAAACTTGGGTAAAAGAAAACTCTGTTAAAATGTAAAATAAAACTCTAACGTAACAAAAACCGGTTTCCCATAGTAGAAAATGGGAAGTCTAATGTTGGAAGATTTGAGGGATACCAGGATACCATATTCAATCGATAAAGATGTACTTGATGACCTGAAGCCTGTTGGGGAAAAACACATTTAAAAGTGTTATCTGATCTCGTTCCAGATCATAATCTCGTGTCAAAAAGAATGATGCATTCTTTTGGTGAGTGTGTATAATATATATATATATATATATATATATATATATATATATATATATATGTGTGTGTGTGTGTGTGTGTGTGTATATATATATATATATATATATATATATATATATATATATATATATATATATATGTACTGAATGTCTGTGTGTGTATGTGTGTGTGTCTGGTCACGATTAGGCTCCTATATGGTTGACTATTTTTTAAAAAATGATTACATATAATGATAGAAGATGTATTGAGACACAGGAATGGGTCTGTTTGATCTGGCAGAACGGTGGTTCATTAAAATTGTTGGGTCTGCGTTCGCGCCTGGTTCACAAAGTATGGAAATAAAAAATTATAAATTAAAAAAAAAAACGTTTACAAGGGTTTTTGATATAGATGTACATAATACTTTGATAAGTATGTTTTAACTTAAATAGGGGTGGTATAATAAAATTGTGAGGTCTGCTTTCGCGTCTGGCCTCAATAGAATGGAAATAGGCACAAACTTTAATAAAGACTTTTCATATCTATTTGTGCAAGTATACCTTGCTAATTATGTTTCAGTTTGAAGAAATATGGTATAATAAAATTATGGGGTGTTCGTTCGCACCTGACCTCCAGAGAATGGAAATATGTCACAAAGTTTAACAAGGTTTTTTAATATAGATCCACAGAATATTGTGATAAGTGTTTCAGTGTGAACAGGTATGTCATAATAAATTATGGGGTTTACCTATTTTATTTTTACTTTTATCATATTTTCTTTGATTTTGATACCCCCAAATTCGAAGCTATCTCTTTACAACTCTTCCTTTTCATAAGCTATCATACTTTAATAAATCAGAGTCCATTTTCTATAGGCTGCTTTTGAACCCAGTCAACGACGGGTAGTTTTGCTAGTATATATATATATATATATATATATATATATATATATATATATATATATATATATATATATAGGAAAGTTTGTAGGGATTCATAATGATTATCAAAACAGGAACAAGGAAATATATATATATATATATATATATATATATATATATATATATATATATATATATATATATATATATATACAAGCAAACATACCCGCGCTTCGCGCTGACATTGCTATACGCTCGGATACTCGCTTCGCGGGCATTTTTACAGTAAGTGAATGTTGTATGAGCAACTATTGCTTAAGGTGTTTAAAATTTTTTTACTTCCTCCTAAAGTGACTGAAATTCAGCTATGAACTTTAAAGCAACTAGGTTATATCGAAGCTGTCACTTATATTGTTACATATAAAAATTGAAACAATTATAAAGAATCACAATTGTAAACATTTTTTAGTATAACAAACATATTTTTATCAAAGAAAAAATATACCCGCGCTTCGTGCGAATTACAGCAACTCTTAGTCTATTAGCTTCTAATCTTGCCAATTTTTCTTCCTCAGTTTCGTTTCTATTTTGTTTGCTTTCCAATATATGACCTACTGAATGTTTCTAATCCAATATCTAATCTATCGAGTTGTTTACATACGTATGTGCGTACGTATACGTAATCTACTCATTAACCCTACCATAACCCTAACTAATTAAACCTAATCCTAACCTTAACTAACTAATCCTAATCTATAATTTAGGTTAGTGTTAGGGTCAATGAGTATGTCATATATTCCAGTGTAAACCACTCGGTATATCACTTATTGAAGGAGCACCGTATATATTTATATGTTTTTTAGTCTGAATATTCGCATTTTCGAGTTTTAGCTGGACACATATCTAGCAACACAGAGGTCTCACTGAAATAAACCACGCATACCGAGCTTCAATGGTAACCATAGGCCAATATATCAAATGTTCCTCTGATCCCAAAATAAAAATGGTGAATGAACATCACACCAAATGCCTGCCTCAGCAGACGTCAACTACAAAGCTTGATGAAAATTTCAGTGGTAACACACTGGATAACACAATAGAAGAATATGACAACCCAGCAACCCTAATCACCCGAAAGATGAGAGAGGAGTATACAAAAAGGGAACTGAAGACAAGGCTAGAAGGATGGCAACAACAGGCAGGTTCATAGAAGAACTGAACCAGAACTACATTGACAAGGAGACTTCACTACAATGACTTAAAAGTGACAAATTTCCATTTGATGAAGAACGATTAATTATAGCTGCACAAGATCAAGGCTTACTCACAAATGGATTTAAGAAAATGGCTGGTCTACAAAAAACCGACCAATGCAGATTCTGTCACTCAGCTGTTGAAAGCTCAAGCCACCTAATGTCTGGATACAAGATCCTTCTAGCCGATGGTCATTACACTGCCTGCCACGGCAAAGTATGTAGATACTTTCACTGGAAGATCTGTGGAGAAATGTAACTAGATAGGTTGTCGAACGTCTGGGAACATGAACCTGCACCGATAGCATCAAACGGAAAAGTGACAGTGTTCTACGACAAAGACATACAGGTGGCCAGATACATAAAAGACAAGGCCATCAAGTCAAATATAGTAAGATGGAACAACCCCGAAAGAACTACACTCATTATCGATGTCACAGTCCCAAACGACTTTGGCCTTAATAGAGCAGAACGGGAAAAGATAACTAAATATCAGGACCTAAAAAATGATCTAAAAACAATGTGGTCTCTGAAAAAAATAAGCATTATACCAGTTGTGACGGGAGCAACTGGCCTAATAAAAAAGAACCTTCAGAAATACCTGGAAGCAATCCCTGAAAAACCAAGCTGTAAGGAAATACAGATAGTTGCCATAAAGGGAACAGTGTTTATCCTTAAAAGAGCCCTCGGATATAAATTTAAACTGTAATAGAATCAAGTGCTAGCCCCAGGAAGGAGCCCCTTGATCTCTTCAACCTAACAAAAGTAAAATGAATAAAAAAAATAATGAATAAGGCTATTATATGAGATATTGTAATATGGGGCAAGCCTGAAAGAACTGTGCTCCTTATCGATGTCACCGTCCCAAATGACTACGGCCTTAATAGAGCTGAACAAGAAAAGATAACAAAATAGCTGGACCTAAAGAATGATTTAAAAACGACATTGTCTCTTAAAGAAATCAACATGGTTCCAGTTGTGATATGAGCAATTGGCTTAATGAAAAAAATCTTAAGAAATACTTGGAAACAAACTCTGGGAGAAAAAGCTAGCATGAAATACAGATAGCAACTTTATAAGGGAACAAAGTCTATTCTTAAAAGAGCCCTCGGATATAAATTCAAATCATAATGAAATCAAGTTTCAGTTCCAGGACGGAACCCTTTGATTTCTTAAAACTAACCGAAGTAAAAAAGAATCAATAATAATAAAACAGATGCGTCTTTTTATATATAGATTATTTTGAACACAGAATTAAAAGTAAAAGAATAAAAAAGGAGGTTTATCATAATTAAGGCTACAAATGAGATGAAAGACAGAAACTATTTGCGGCGTTACAAGATAGGGATAACAAAAATGGAATTGCTCTAAATGACGATGGCATATTAATCGATAAAACTGTACTTGCCGACCTGCGCTAGATAGAACATGACATATTGCAGATTATGTACGGATACCTTTTCAAAAGAATCTTATCTAAAAGGCTATCGATAGGCGGAGCCAAAATCACGAAATACGATCCTTAAATGCGTATTAATACACATCTCGGAAGAACGACTAATTTGAAATGTTACCAAAATTAGGAGATCTTTAAAATCGTGGAAAATCAGGGAATTATTAGATTTCATCTAAGACTGGACATTTCAGAGTTTAACAGTTGGAAATAAGTCGTCTTCAAGTCCAATGTAAACAAGTTCTCGATTAGCCGCCTCTGTAGTAATCCAATTTACCAAATTTCCATTACTAACGATTGCCAATGACTACCATCCACTCATTAACTCTTATATTCGAGTGGCCTCCAGGCCTTGATAAGATATGACTCTTTTGTAAAGAATAAATAAAATATTATACACTATCGACTATAACTATGCAATACTTACAATTATGTCTCTGAGAGGGAATAGATAACGAAATACCAAGGTTTTATGCACGACATGAAAAGAAATTGGAATCTTAGGAAGATCTCCATCATTCCCCTAATTATAGAAAAAATCGAGCTCATTAAAAAAAGAATTTCATAAACTACCTGGCAAATATACACGGTGAACCAAGCGCAAGAGAGGTACAAACAACTGCAATTAAAGGAACTGTTAGAATATTTAAATGATCTCTCGGTTGGAATGTCTGGTACCGAGTTAAAACAAAACGATAAAAAAAATTGAGCAAGAAAAGATTACAGTTATATGGAGTCTTTTATTGTTTTGTTTTTGTTTTTTGTTTTTTAATTTGAAGACAGTTATTTTACTATTTTCAATGGGTCCGTAATTTGCTTGTCGAAACTTATCGATAGAAAATCCTTTTTTAGTCTTCGATTGTTTTTTTCTTTATCTTTTTTTAAAAAAATAAATCCCCGCAAATGTATTACTCAATTAACAAATTCAGAGTTATGCTTCTTTAAAAAAGAGGGCGACGATTTAAATGTGAACATACATCTTGCTGCTTTACTCCCCACATAGTATCCCTGCAATATGTCACTGATATCAGCCCCCTACATCAAAGTGACTCTGTGCCTTGTTTGGGGTGCAAAATGGAATATATATATATATATATATATATATATATATATATATATATATATATATATATATATATATATATAATTGTACCGGGAAAATGTATATTATCAAATGAATTGAATTGAATTTTATTGTCTTTAACATCATGCTAAAACGATCTACAAAAAAAAACGTATTTCTTCGTATATTGTTTGCTAGTCGAAATCAAGTACATTAAACAGTATTATTATTTCTATCTGTTTGTAGACCGTATTTTCTTTTTATTATTATTTGGAGTAATCTTGAGATTAATTCATACATTGTTTTGATCAATATCACCTACAGCCTTCTTCAGGTGTGCGTTGTCGAACTCTGTCACACATGGGAATCTCTACGGGATTTTGAACGGAACCCTTCATTTAATTCACGGGTTAGCATACTACGTTTCGTCAACCATGACCGAATAGAAGGCTTAAGTTATTCGCAATTGTATTCTAAGTATCGCAAACAATAAGGATAGAAAATTCAACCTCCAGAAGAGTGTCACTTAAAACTAATCTTTACTGAGTACTTTATCCGTTACGCCACGGCTCCGTTTTTAAGTTATCTTCCTTTTTGTGTTCATCATCGACTAATCTCTCCTTTAATAAACTTATGAGACATATACACGCGCGTGCGTCTTTCTAGCATGACTGTGACTTTGGTAATCACACACCTAATTGTTTTGTATTTGTTTAATCGATATATTGACATAAAAAAATGTAATGGCATCAGACCAAATGAATTTTTAATCCTATTTAAAAAATAAAACTTTGTTTAGAAAATTAAATCTACCAAAATGCGTTTCACTTTCTTCCTAAAGAAGTAAACTATTCATTTTTTTTTATAAATTGGAATGAAAAACACTATTTCTTCACCTTTAAAATTTTAAAATGCAATTTAGAATAATTCAAACTGTCGAATAGAACTTCATTTCTGGCTTTATCTTTTTATGGAAATCGCTCCAGACAAGCCATGAAGCCACTTGATATAAGAATCTTAGAATATGTAAAAAACAAGCCAATGATAAGCATTATTCTATTATAGTCGGGAATGTGTATAAACAGTATATATAAACGGGTATATTTAATGAAGGTATATAAACGTCTATTTATTGTGTTGGATATGTATATAGCGAGTGTATATATATATGTGTGTGTGTGTGTGTGTGTGTGTGTGTGTGTGATCGTATTGGAATGTTCATTGCGTTTGCCTACCGTTTGTTGTAGGTGTATATAAATATTCATGTATGCGAGAGTCTTTAGTGTTTGTGATCGTCTAGTCCATAATGTTTCTCAAGCGGATGCGTATATAACATGTGTTTAACAAGACATATAACAAACACGGACTATACAAAAGGACTGAGCACAATTCTGTAGTTTTGTTTTAAGGGGAAACATACCTGGTCCATCTTTGGATCTTGTTTGACGGATCTGCAAAAGCTGCAATGAAGATTCATCCCAAGGAAACGACCAGAAGTATCGGCTTGTATTTTCAGCATTTTTATTCCCAGAATCTTTCCTCACTTGGAAAGTTGAACACCTGTCCTAAATTCTACATTCTATCGACATTGCCCCGACAGTTTCTTCGGGGTTCAGAGCTATTTCGACCGGTAGCCAGTTCGTCTGTTCGTTCGACTCTCTCTTTCAAACTCGGGCTACCAACTGACTAAAATCTACATGTATATCAAAAGACTTCATCAATCTTACCTTCTAAAATGCGTTATAAACACACGTATAACTACATGACCATCGCCTGATGTTTTCTCACGTATTTATGTGTTGTTATTTATCAACTTAAATTCTTAACCTGCTCGGTTTATGTTAAAATTCCACAGTAAACATTCTTATTTATTGTAAGATTTTTAACATATTTTTCTATTCTAAAATATGTAATCCGTTTTGATGACGAATAAGAACAATGATAATAATAATTTCTTTGGTCACTTGGCGTTGCTCAGACAGTGCCGCAATATAACAGAATGAGATGGATGAATTCTGTTCCAGAAAAAAAACCTGCAATACTCCACTTTTTTGTCAGAAATACCGCTCATAAAATATGACGGCTGCATTTTTATGGATAATTTTTATTTACTAAAAGATTTTCAATCTTCAAAGCTATTTACATTCATTCAGTTTATATATAGAGATCAAAATATCATTTTAATGAAATTATTTGTAGCTTTATAACAGTCTAGTTCAATGAATAAATTAAAAAAAAAACGATATTGTAATAATAAATTTTAACTTGCAAATTGAATTTTCAGGATGAGGATTAGTTATTCGTATTATTCGGATCTTTCGGACTATTGTTCTCATCTTGTGTGTCATTTTCACAACGTTTCGGTCGATGTAACCTCCGATTTTCTTCAGTTTATCTTGTCGAATGCGAGGACCAGTGGCACAGTGATATCTTGGAAAAATCAATTGTAAAAGTAATATTCTGAAGGTTGAAGGTCCAATTGCGAATTATTCAGAACCTCTATCCAGTCATGGCTGACGAAACGAAAGCATGTTGCCTCCGTGAAGTAAATAACCGTTTCCGTTCGAAATCCCGTCCAAAATCCTGAGTTCCACAGACACGCGCCGATCGATGGGGTGTAGCTGTTAAAACTGATGCTGCCGGAAGTGAATATTTCAAGTAATTGACCCTCACAACTGTCGGGGTTGAAACACCTGCTAGAGAATATGTCAATATATATATATATATATAAGTGGGTGAAGCATTAGAGGCAGTCAGTACAAAAGCGACAGAGCTACGAGTCGCCGCTGAATCTGCCACCTCCTGTTTCCCCCTCCGTCTACCGCTTGTAAGCACACACACGAGGCAATAGATAAAATAATAATTTTATATTTTTCTAACAAATGAATTTCATATTTTTCTAACAAACGAAGTTGTGAATTTGTTTTCTTGGCCAACGAGAAACTACTATTGTTCAAGCCGGCATATCTATCTATAGCATCAAAGACGAAAAATGATAGTATTCTATGACAAAGACATAAATTCAAGCAGATGTATAAAAGATAATGTCATCAACCCAGACATTGCCATATATAGTAAACATGAAAAGACTGCCCTTATTATCTATATTAATGTTCCGAATAACTATGAACTATATATTGGGTTGATCAAAAAGTATGTGCTTCCCCCCCCCTTTTTATAGGAAGGGAAAAAAATCAATTTTAGAAAGATACCCGAATTTACGCAATTCATTTTGTACCATCGATTTGCAAATTTGGAGAATGTCTGCGATTTGTTTTGTTGGCAAATGACAATATTGTTCAACTACGACTTTCACTTGACCGCGTTTAGATCATCTTTGGCCGTCTACAGCAATGGAGCATTTCTCGTTGAAGAGATTACTTTAGGGAATCGAGCAATTTTTTTCTGATACATCCGTTAAGTGACAGCATTCGCATCATAAATATATATATCTTTAAGAAGATGTAGATGTCTTTTTTTCTTTTCTGTTATAAAAAGACATCAGATGTCAGTAGAGTTCTTAGTAGGTCTTCCATTTCAAGGCCAGAAACACAAGTAAAAATGTAAGAACTCCTCCGCTTGTAGACTTATTACACACTGGCATCATCACACTCGCTACAATAAATACAGGATTTGAAGAATAGGAATATAAAACAATTTTTATTATGCCGGACAGATAGCATTCGAAAAACGAACGAACATTGTAGATTACCGAATAGAACCGACGTGAAGAACAAATCACAACATACCAAAACATTAAAAACAACTTGCAAACAACATGGTTCCTAAAACAGATATTTTTAAATATTAACTATTAAGTTGATTATAAGGATGAACGAGATCGTCAGTTAGACAATAAAGAAAACCATGAGAGAACAAGAAATGGTATGTAGAATTAGTAGAATTTAATTATTTAAGAGGACGGATTAAAAAGCGTTTATCTTTGAATATAAAAACGACCATTTTGTAAGCAGCTGGGAAGAAGCAGTGTGGTATTGTGTCCACAGAGGGAAGTTCTAAGAAACGAGCCTTGTTTATGGAAGGCCGTTTGGTGTTTGGTACACATGGGCAGTAAGGAAATGAAATAAAGTACTTTTAGCTGGATGGTTGTTGTATGTGTGACTGGTTTAGTAAAACAAAATTTAAGAACATATCTGAATAAAATCCTTGGAATACAAGTCCGTATTGAGATAGACACCATCCTTGAAAAACCAATTGAAATAGATAGAATCAGTGGAAGACCCATCTGTATTGAAATAAAAACAATTCTTGAAATACTTAGCTCTAGCGAAATAGACGCAGTACCTAAATGACCAAGCTGTATTGAAATAGATAAAATCCTTGAAATACCATGTTGTAACAATACAAATACAATCTTTGAACAATAAACTGTAATACCAAGCTCTAGCGATATAGGTAAAAATCCTTGAAAGGCCAAGCTGTAGCAAAATGGATAAAATCCTTGAAATGCCCAGCTGTTGCAAAATAGATGCATTTCTTCGATAACCAGACTGTAGCCATATAGAAAAAAAGCGAAAAGATACAGTAGTCGTAAGTTTAAGTTGCATCAAAATAACAGCTATAGAAGGGAATAGCTCGGATCCTTAAATGCGTTCTCAGGTGTAAATAAATATATATATATAAATATAAGTAAATATAAGTAAATATAACTCATAAAGAATCTAGTATCAAACGCAATGGCTTTGTTTCTTAAAAACTAATCAACCATGATAATCCTGAAGTTCCAAATTTAAATGTCTATTATTGTTCAACGGACTGACAAACTGAATACGCCAAGTTCGAATCCAGTTCGTCCCCTAGAGACACTTGCACTTAAGGATGTTGACAACCTTTACTTGCTTCTTTCTGTGAGTACTTGATGTTTTTCTATTTAAAAAAAAAGAAACCTTAGCTAGTAAGATTATCGGGGAAACCAATGCCAACAATAGAATCGTCTGGTTCATAAGGAATGAATTAACGGAGTGTTTTCAAATGTCTATGAAATTGACACCTTCGTACTATCAATCTATCCGATACGTGCGGACGTTATTTTTAAATAATGTTTGTGCTTGTCAAATAAAAATGGGAAATTGCTGTCTCAAATTCATAGTCATATTGCAGTGACCTACATTTGCTAATAGCCCCTTTATTTGTCATCCATTTTTGTATCACATTCTTTAAAAAGTATAACTTCAACGTATTAATTTATTGTGAAAGGCTCCACACAGGGCACAGTTATTATTATTATTATTATTATTATTATTATTATTATTATTATTATCATTATTATTATTATTATTACAATCATGATCGTTATCATCATTACTATCATCACCATCTGAAATCACAGCTGTTGGTGTGTTGTAGTTCAAGCTAAAACACCCGCTTTCTTCAACACTGGGAGAGGGAAATCGATAATAATGCACTGCGTGACACTGTCAAGATGATATCATGCTGTCTAAAGTTAATTTCTTGGATTAACAAAATACACGGAATCACATTCGGTGACGTGTACGCATAAATGAGTAGAAAGATAAAGTCGTGTACAGCTCTAAAAGCGTCAGGAAAACCACATGTAAAAAGGTTAATGCGTCTGTCTATCAGTTGGTCTTGTGAGGCTAGATAGATAAATAGATAGATAGATGGATACATACATACTCGAAGACATCAATTTAAACCTATTCGCATCTATCAACCTACCTATCTGCAAGCCTGTATCTATCTTTCAAGCTACCTATTTCTCTCTCTCTCTCTCTCTCTCTCTCTCTCTCTCTTTCTCTCTTTCCATATATACATGTGTGTATGTGTGTTTAAAGATATAGTGATCCTATTCTTGTTTTCTGGATGTTAAACCAATCAAACTCCAGTTTATAAAGCAACACGTAATAACCAGTAGAGCTGCATTATAGTATAACTTCATTTATTTATACAAATATTATTGGCTTAATATGTGCATATATGTTTCAATTGCGACCTAATTGGAAATAGATAGATAGATAGATAGATAGATAGATAGATAGATAGATAGATAGATAGATAGATGCCTACATACTCGAAAACATTTATTTAAGATTGTTCATATCATTTTTTTTTTTTTTTTTTACATTTTCACCCCAAACAAAGCACATTGCCACTTTGGTGTAGGGGGCTACTATCAGGGCAACAACTATTGGGGTACTATGTAGGGAGTTGGGCAGAAAGATGTCAGTTCACGTTGCACTTGAACTTCTGCACGTCAGTACAGTTGGAGAAGCAGGGAAGTCTAGCGGTTCTGGGGAAGAAACTACTGGAGTAGAAAGATCTTTTACATCTAGGGATCTCTACAGTGTGGGGTGGGATTTTGCAGCCTGTCGGGTCTGTCGAGGGTGTTTACGTCGTGGGGGCACAAGTGATTGCAGTTCGTCAGAGCATTCACCATTAAAATACTTGTAGAACAGGCAGAGGGAATGCAACGTTTCGTCGATGGGACAGAGGCTGTCAACCTACCTATCTGTCTTTCAATCTATATATCTATTCCTCTCTCTCTCTCTCCTCCCCTCTCTCTCTCTCTCTCTCTCTCTCTCTCTGTGTGTGTGAGGATATGTATTGTTGTTTAAACCAATTCTCCTATCTGTCTGCCTGTATCTATCTTCCAATCAACCTATTGTATTATGGCCACAGAACTACACTATCTTCACCCCCAAAAAGAAAATACATAGTGGCTACTATTACATTAAAACAGATACTACACTCCCTCGCCCGTAGAGGAAGAGGTAATTCCTGGGATGGTGGTACCATGTCCACGGAACAGATACTACACTACCAACCAAAAATGACAGAGAAAGAGATAACGCCTACGTGATGCCCAACAAGCATATATTACACTACCCAACAAGGAAGAAGTAATGCCTGGGAGGATGTCTCATGACAACAATAGATACTACACGACCTTGCTTCCAAAAGAAAAAGGTAATACCTGGAAAAATGGTACCATGGCTACAAGAATAGATACTACAAAAATTAAAAATTGTAAGATAGTCATTAGTTTTAACTTGTATAGTTAACGAAATTGAGTATTAAAATATAGTACAATTAATAGAGGTAATAATATAGTACTAGCGGAATCTGTGGACATTCTAGAGGGTACTCATTCATATGTAATATATATATATATATATATATATATATATTCTGTAATATATATATAATATATTCTGTAGATGTTCAGTATAAATGGAGACGCTCTGATATTATTGTATCTCTTTTGTTAAAACTGCAAAAGTATTTATCCAAGCTAGCAGGAACGCACGTCGTAAAATACGCTTAAATATTAAGGTACACAAGCAGCTATTTTTATGTATGTTTGTTGTTTGTTGTTTAATGAAACTTCCCCGATAAATGCCTTTAAGTTCCCATTTCAAATATTTCTAGTTTAGTCTTATCTATATATCTATAAAAGTGGAAATGTCTGTGTGTGTGTGTGTCTGTCTGCCTGTCTGTGTACATAATAACCCTTATCCCTGAGTGGCTTCCGAACCTTGATAAGATAAGTGGTGACCACCTTGTAAAAAAAAAAAAAAAAAAAAGAAAACTCTGTCAGTTTTCGGTCTACAGACTCGAGATTTGACATAAGGGGTATTGAGATTTGAGAAAATCTTTTTAATTGGTTTTCGGCCAGAAATTTGGCTGTTAAGGCGTCAAAGTTCAACGATTTGACCTTTGAGAATTCTACCAAACTCTTCCGCCAATTTTGGGTATAAACAATTGAAATTTTAGATATAGGCTCTTTGGACATGGATCAAACTTTATAATTTGATTTGAACCCAAAACGATAAATGCCAAGGGGTCATAATTGGGGTCAAAACTAAAGAAAGATGACCTCTGCGGTTTCTACCAAATTACTCAGCCAAATTTTGATCTAAATATTTGAAATTTTACATAAAATGTATTCAGACATATGGTAAGCTTTTTAATTGTTTTTTAGCCGAAAATTTGGCTACCAAGGGGTCAAAGTTCAAAAGAGTTTACATTTGCGGTCTCTAGCAAACTATTACGCCAATTTTGGGTCTAAACATTTGAAATTTTACATAAAGGGTATTCTGACATGCAGTAAGCTTTTTAATCAGTTTTTGGGCAAATGTGTCGCTGCTAAGAGGTCAAGATTGAAATAGTTGATCTTTGCAGATTCTACCAAACTCCTCAGGCAATTTTTGGTCTAAACACTTAAAATTTTAGATGTAGGTTACATGACATAGGTCAAACATTTTAACTTAATTTAAGCCCAAAACAATAAATGTTAAGGAGAAAAATTGGGGTGAAAGTTTTAAAAGTTTTAACTTTTCGGTCCTTACTAACTTTTCTCTATGGTAGTTTCGAAAGCCTATTATATAGAAAGGCATTACCTTACATATGCACAATTTTGATATATACATATGCACATAAAGTTATGAAAAGTACATAGGGCCCGAGCAAAGCCGGGCTGAACTGCTCGTATTCTATAAAAGTGAGAATGTGTATCTGAGGATACTTCTAAACCTATGTACTCAACCAATTTTTTATCTGCAAACTTGAAATTTGATATATAGTTCTCAGATATGTGGAAAACTTTATAATCGGTTTCCATCTGTAAAAAAACGACTGCTTAAGGGTCACAATTAGCAAATTGGTACGTGGGAATTGTCGGATTTTTATCTAGTTGTCAACAGTTTCACGGCTGCGCATGCGCGGTTGAGAAACATTACAGCTTCTTAAAGTAGCTGTAATGTTTCTTCTTTAAGGCCGCCCAGCAGTGCCCGGTCGTAAATACACTTAAATATATTTTAATTAATGCAAATTTCGTATTTATTATTATAGTATATATGGACCCAATAAGTAATGATTTACAAAGTTTTTAAAAAAAGGAATATGAAAACGTTTGCTGCAAGGCTAAAAATTAAAGGTTGAACCAATAGCTATTACGTTATGCATACATATTTGTAATGCCACCGTTCGACTTTCACCTGGCAAATTCCATATTTTTAATTTCCACACTTTTGCACCGATTTTCCCCTGCTAAAACCGAAATATAAAGTTTCGCATGGGTTCAAATACCCTATATCTTAAGTTTCATGTCTGTAGACCAAAAACTGACAGAGGAGTTTGGTGGGCAATTTTTTAAACCAATATATATACGCATAATAAATATATATAAAGGAAAAGGTTTGTGTTTACTATAACGTTTTTATGCAAATATTACGCAAGTATAAATCATGTAGAATATTTGCATGAATATAATTAGATGTAATAGTTTACTAAAGATGATCATCCCATAAGAAAACCGAAAAAACTAATAAGAAATTAATTAAAATTAATGTTTAAATGAATATGCGAATTAGCTAGATCTTTTGCAGATGGATGTAATTCCACGACCCATACATAACAAAACTGTATTTTATTTTTAAATAAATAAAAAAGGGGGCTGCTAGTTTACTATATTCATCCCACTACCAGGGATATGCATTCTTATGCATATCACGTTTGAATTCAGATCATTTCCACGGCCAAATTCAGTATCCAGATGATATAGTCTTGCTTTCTTTTCAGAATAAGTTATTTCTACAAATAAATGTTTTCCATCGAAAAATAAATGTTTGTGTTCCTGTAGCATGTTACATTATCTCATTTCATAAAAGGTTTAACGTCTCATAAGTTACACTCAAATAAAATACATAACCTGTGTGTCTCTCACGGTCCTTCTTCTGTCGGCATTCCCTTCACAGATCTTAGGGGCTCTCGGCTTCTTTATTTACCGTTGGTGTTACGAAATTCTCTAATAGTGGTGTTCGCCTCAAAAGTTTCCAAGACAACTTTTACCTCTTTTATCCTCCATCTTTGAATTATGTGATGTCACATCTGTTCTGACTATCAACTTTAGTTTTTGATAGTTAAGTACATACACACTGACCACATAACCACGATATCCTGTGTATGCGTGAACACCGACCTGGTTATCACAATCATCAGTTATATACGCATTGCTATTTAATACGCATGAAAATATTTCTACTGATTTATTTTTTTTTACATGGAGGTCACTACTTATCAAGGCCCGGAGGCCACTCAGGGATAAGGGTTATTGCGTGTACATTAATCAATGAAATAGTGTTGTAGTAATCATTAGTATTGGAGATTTGATAGAGTGGCTTACTTAAGAGTGCGGTTTGTCAGGAATTTGTTTATGTTGGACTTGAACACATCCAAGTTGTAGTCAGGTGGGAAACATGCAAACGGAAGAGAGTCCAATAGTCGTGCACTTCTTAGAAAGAATCTCTGATCATGGAATCTACGTTTGGATTTAGGCACAGATAAAGAGTGGGGGAAATTATTGACAGTAGTTTCAGCCAGACGGGTGTTTCTTGTGAAAGATTGGCGAGGGGGGACGAGAGATTGGAGCTCAGACGAGCACCTGCCATGGAAATAACGATAAAACAAAGACAGGCTTGCAACGTCTCTTCTGTGGGAGAGAGGCTGCAGGGAAGAGAAAAGGGCATTCCTCCACTAAGCTGCGAAGTCTATTTTATACTCTGTTAAGGCAGGATAGGCTGTTTTTAGCAGCGCTTTCCCAGATGTGGCAGCAGTACTCCATCCTTGGACGTATTTGGCTTTTATACAGATAGAGAATTGCATCAGTGGTGAACGCTTTTATCGTGGATTTTTTCACTTCCTTTTTGCAACTCAACAACAACTCAGGAGATTACTCAGGAAGGATCGTAAAAGTAGTACAGTAGTAGATATTAACGAAATGCACGTCTGAGGTAAGCGTTTAGAATACGACTGCGATTATTTTGATGATGTCAGAAGAACGTTGGACTCCCCATAATACTATACCTGTCACAACGGCCACGTAACTACGAGGTTCAAATATTTGTGAAGTTTTTACAATAGGTATTAGACATAAATGTTTTCCCAAATTACAGTTTCTTTTGAATGTTCTAAAGGTTATTAAATGCACAACCTCGTATTTGAAAGTTTAAATATTTCAGATTTGCATTAAATTTAATTCATAGTTATGAGACATCAGTTAAGTAAGTTTCCCTAAATTTCAATTTCTTTATTAGAGACTCCAAATTTTAGACATTTTTTAGAATAAAATACATGTAATAGATTTGGATTAAAAATAGAAAACAATTATAGACTTACGGTGTATATATATATTTTTTTCTTTTTTTACATAGGCATCACTACTTATCAAGGCCCAGAGGCCACTCGAGTATAAGGGCTAAAGAGTGTACAGTAGTCAATTGGACAATATAGTAATCGTTAGTAATGGAAATTCGGTAAATTTGTTAACTTAAGTGGAACGGCTCATGATGAACTTGTTTACGTTGGACTTGTAGACAACCATATTGTAGTCAGCTGGAAAGCAGGCAAATGGAAGAGAGTTCCACAGGCGTGCGGTTCTAAGACAGAAACTTTGTTCATGGAATCTACGTTTAGATTTGGGCAAAGATAAAGAGTAGGGAAAATTATTGATAGCGTTTTCAGCTAGACGAGTGTTTCTCGTGATAGTTTGTATAGCATTGTATCTTGATCTGGAGTGATTCACGCCATTCATTTGATTTATGGTTTCATTTGCAGTGGCTTGCCGGTCCAAATCCCGTTCTTGACAATCAGTCCGGCAGAAAGTGATCCATTTTGGTGGAATTTATCTGACGAGCTGAGGCATTAGTTCTGGGTAGTCTTCGAGGGTCTACACCTCTTCCAGTCATTGTCTCTTGTCGTCGGGTGGAGTAAGTTTGTTGATTACTGCCTGAGAAGTTCTGACCGGGAAATGCCATCGGAGCTGCCCAGGCAATTTTAAAAGGCAAGAGAGTGACTCCCGTATAGAATTGGTTTGATACTCTTCACCTTCCGATCATGTTTCACATCTTCTTGTGATGAGAAGAAAATAAATAACAGCATTATATCTTTATTTTAATTTTCATAATAGAATATAAAATCTTGATAAGTAGGATATCGAATCGTGTTCTATAGATTAATCTTCCTGGGACGAGTATTCTGGAATACACACACACACACACACACACATATATATATATATATATATATATATATATATATATATATATATATATATATATATATATATATATATATACATATAAGCAAATTTGGGCATGTCTTATTGATTTGAAAATATGGGTTCTGTTTTAGCAATTGTCATAAAGTTTTAACCATAGAATATTATTATAATCTTCAAAAAGTTTGCAAATTTTTATGTAGTTTCGTCCCATGGAACCAAAGAGATGAGTATTCCATTATTCATATGAGCTACAAGTTTGTTTTTTTTACGTAGGCATCACCACATTATCAAGGCCCAGAGGCCACTCAAGGATAAGGGTTAAAGAGTGTACAGTAGAAATTGGACAATATAGTAATCATTAGTAATGAAAATTTGGTAAATTTGATAACTTATATGGAACGGTTCATCAAGAACTTATTTACTTTAGACTTGAACACAACCATATTGTAGTCAGCCGGAAAGCAGGAAAACGGAAGACAATTCCACAGGCGTGCAGTTCTAAGAAAGAAGCTTTGTTCATGGAATCTACGTTTAGGTTTAGGCACAGATAAAGAGTGGTGGAAATTATTGATAGTGTTTACAGCTAGACGAGTGTTTCTTGTGAAAGTTTGGCGAGGGGGGGACCATATATTGAAGCTCAGTCGAACACTTTCCAAGTATAGATATATCCATATATATACATTTCCCCAAAACCACTGGCCTTGATGGAAGGGTGACTAAAACTTGCAGCTATGATTTTAAATGATCTGAAAATAAAACAGCAAGTGGAGACTTGATTCCAAATATTTCTCATATGTTATATTTTACCTCTTTTGGAAATATGGTACGATTATGAATATCTCCAGCTTCAAATAATCTTTATACACTGAAATTTACTTTGTGTATGAAAACCAAATGTATAGTGCTTTTATCCCCTCATATATATATATATATATATATATATATATATATATATATATATATATATATATATATACCGGTTGTAGTGATTGGTTTCTTAGATGTAATTCCAATGAAACTCGCGTGATTACTAAAAAGTGCTCAACGCAGGACAGATTTGGTATATAGTTTGTTTATTATACAAACATTACTCTCTTACCTGACAGCCATTATGTAAATATACTGTAAATATACTTTTTCTAATACACTTCTTATTGATCTACCTTTGTTTGTTGAGTCTTCATTTGTATTGCCTTATACGTTATTTGGTTCAACCTGCAAACATAACAGTTGGCGACGAAGATGAACGTCAAACATAACAATTATACAAACATTATTGGTTATATATGTGCATGCATGTTTCAGTGACAGCACTTCATCAGACCAAAAAAGAATCGATATTAAAATGGGTATACAGATTGGTTTTTATGAGATATTGTCGTGTGGGGGGGGTAGCAACTTGCATACAGAAATATGTACTTGTGACGGAGAGTTCATCTGAATATGTGTACGTGTCACTACTACTAATTTTTATAGTGGTTCTTCACTATCTGACCCCTAATTATGTTGTTGCAGTCTATTTATGTTCCAATATTATGTTCATATGCGGGAGGGAAGTGTCATATATGTATTTTCAACTACATTGTTGATCTTGGTCCCTCTGGATTTCATCTGTTCTTGGAGGGGAGGGGCTGGAACCTTTTGGAACGAATGATTCAGTCCAAAACGATGATTGATTTTTATATTAATTTTTATTACACTTTTAGGATGTCGACCGCAAAGGAATATGGAAAGGGAGTTCTTTTTGCCATATTGGGGTTTTCTTAATTCTATTAGTCTCCACTTTTGACACACATCTTCCTCCCAAGGTGAAGAGAGAGACAACCGTTAAACCCAATCGCTCTGTTCCAATTCTAAGTTCCAACTCCAATTATTCTTTTCAGATAACTAGAACCACGTGACCCACACGTACTTCCGTCAGCTGATCAGATGCACCAATGACTTGTCTACGATATAGCTCGAACTGTTTTGACAACTTTTATCAACATTCTTCATATACATCTCATCAGATAGATAGATAGATAGATAGATAGATAGATAGATAAATCGAGGTGGATAGATACAGAAATAGATAACTAGATCGAGAGATATATCGATAATAAACGTAGATATATAGATCGACAAACAGATAAATAACCATCAAATACTTTCCACCTTTTTTTTATCAAAATGTATGGCGAAGACATACAGTTTCTATTACTCGCATTAACTAAGAAGGGAATACATACGCTCACTCCACTGGCAACAAAAGGTTGTCATACCATAATGCACTAAAGAATAACATATAATAAATAAAATAACATCCATAAATTATACCATGTGACGCTAATCCTTGCGCCCTTGAAGGTCAACACACCCCCTGTGACCCTATGGCCTCTTAATAAAGCAATTTTTTTTTACATGGGGGTCACCACTTATCAAGGTCCAGGAGCCACTCGGGGATAAGGGTGTACAGTAATCACTGGGATAGACTCGTTGTAATAGTTAGTATTGGGGAGTTGATAAGGTGTCATTACTTAAGGGGCGGTTCATCAGGAATTTGTTTGTGTTGGACTTGAAGACATCCAAGTTGAATTCGGGGGGGGACAGGCAAGCGGCAGAGAATCAAAATTCCAAGAGCATCCTTTACCCCCGTCTTTCCTATTCGCCGTAGCGCATGTTGACGGAAATAAGGTTGCTATGTGGAGTAATTTTCACCCTAAACCGGTAACCGCAGTCAGCCTTTCTTGGCTCACAACATGCAGAACTAATATTCCTATGCGAGGAGCGTCTACGGCCCTCGTCGATGCCACATGTCAACGATGGAATCTCTAAAAATAATAAATAAGTAAAATCTCCACAACTTACTCCGAAAACATAAAACAAAAATTTTACCGCCGTTACCAAACTGTTCTATTCAATTTTTTTAAATCCATTTTTTACCTCATTTAAATTTTCTTCTTTCCTTTTTCTATTTTTTCAACATTCTCTTATTATTTTTAAAATCGTCATTTATTTATTTATTTTAATTAATATGATCTTAATATTTTAAAAAGTATAAATTATTTAACCAACCCCATAAGGCAAAGATCGCTTCTTCTTCCATCCTGCGAAAAAATACATGTCAAAGAACAAAAGAATTGCACTAGAATGGTTCGAGAAAACCAGGAATATATACAAATAATAATATAAAAAAATAATTCCTTATAAGCATCTACAAAATCTCATCTCACCAAGAATAAAAGTTCAAACAATAAAACAGAGATCCGTGGCACCCAAAATTGTCCACACCAGCAAAATTCTGGAGTCGGCTGTATCACCTTCATTACCCTAACATATCAAGAATAAAAATAAAAACATCACAATAAATGCCTCAACAAAACATCCAATAATTATATTTTCAAAAATCATTCACACTGCTATAATAACAAAAAATCAACGGCCAATCCTGTTCGTAACAAAACTTAACAAGAGATCACGCAAACCGCGCCAGCATTATAACAAAGGCCTCCCGTTCATGGGTCTCAAAGCATACGCTTATCACTAAATCTAGCATACATATTTTTCCCCATTCTTTAACATACTTGTATGTGTCTTTCTTTCGTAACACTTCGGGTTTTTCTTTTTTTTTTTCATCTAAATTTTGCTTTTTATATTCTCTTTTCTTAGGACCGTTCAGCCAACTTTGTGTGTTTGTTTCTAGCAACGTTTTTTCTCTTTTTTTTTTCTCTTTTCTTTCATCTTTATGTCTAGTGTCCATCATTTTTATTCCTATTTTTTTTTTGTTATGTCTATTGTTTGTTCCTCTTTCACCGGTTCGATTTTTTTTTTTTCGCACCCTTACTACATTCCGGTGAGAATTGGGGTGTATACTTTGTGAATATTAGCAGTAGGGTTTTTTCTTTGGAGGTATGTGGTGTGTGGTGGAATGCTGTTTTCCGTGTTTAAGCTGTCATTAGTCAGGGGTATTAAGTGGTTCTTTAAACTTGGCAGTTATTTATTGCCCTTAATCTAAAATTTCCAATTTCTGAGGTTGTTTTTTATGGTTGCATATCTTTATTAGTGGCGACTTTAATTTCCTTTCGACAAGTGTTATTTTAATTTATTAATTCATTTTTTATTCCTCGTTCATTATTCGTTCATTTGTTTTTCGGAGAAGTGAGGAGGAAAAGAAGTGCGATTCAGCTGTTGACAGTTGGGAGGTGTTAGAATTCTATTAGTCTGGCAGCTACTTATGTGCTTTGATCTAAAGTACTTTTATATTCCTATGGTCGTTACTACCTATATTACAGGTTGTTTTTACGGTTGTCATTTCTTTACTACTGGCAACTTCCCATTGAGAAGTGTGTTGGCAAAGCTAGAAAAATCAATCTTTGACAAAGCTAGAAAATATAAACATAGTAAATCAAAAATATGTAATCTATGCTTACTTGAGTCATACCACATAGTGAATTTTAAAGAAGAAATTTTTAACCAGAATTTAATGTTATACAAAGCTGTCTACATAGAAATAAATTCCTACTATCACGCCTAAGACCTGATTAAAATAACATGTATATAAAAAAAAATTTAATTAAGGAATACGTTTTCGGACAAATTTAAATATTGTAAGAGAATTTTAAATTCAATATGAGGAAGTTAGGATGGTGCAATAAATAAAGTAGTAGGTCGTTAACTTAACATATCGAAAATACACTAAATATAACCTAAACAAGGGAAATAGAATTAAATTGAAATTTAGTAATTGTTATTTAATAATTATTATTGGTTGGTGTGTTGGTTGGTTGGTTGGTTGGTTGGTTGGTTGGTTGGTTGGTTGGTTGGTTGGTTGGTTGTTTTTGTTTTACGGCATATCAAACCTTTTCAGGTTATTTAATGCCGAATCCAGAATGAAGAATTTTTTTTTAATAGAATATATTTGTTTTTTGCAAGTCAGTTTCTATTTAACCCATAGTTGGGACCCTAACAGGTACTACTACTCCGGGTCAGAGTGGACCTGGGAGCAATGGCAATTAAAGGGTGGCTCCACACTCCTCAGAGCCCGCAATGCGGGGCCTCACCATCGGATATAGTTTAAGGTCATATCCAGGACCCCCATTGAGGTACTTTTACCTTCTGCAAGGGGACAGTCGGCGTATTCTAATGCCCCACCGACAGGGTCAATTATTATTGGTAATAAACTAAAACCCGAGGCATTTAAATAGCACAGAAAATAAAGCAAATATTCAATAATAGCAAAAATATTGAGATGAACAGATTATGATGGACTAAAATAGACCAAATCAAGATATAAGTTTGATATAAACTAATTGAGAAACTTAACCTAGATTGCTATAAAAAGATTACTGTGAGAACTACAAGTTAAAAACTAAGCATTTGGAGATTAATAAAGACAAAAATCAAAATAGTGAATCAAAAATATAACAGTATTTCGATAAAATTATGAATCTATAAATGTGGGAAAAATCGAGTTATGTCTTTTACACTGTCTCGATATACTGAATGAAACGGGAACAGTTAAAATTTAAAAAAAAAAACAGATATCAAGTTTATATTAAGATCAGGTAGATGAGGTAGAAAATAGTAGATTAAATTTTTTAAATTAATTACATAACCAATATTACGGGAATGATAAACATTTACTAAGAATATTTAAATAAACCTTTAAATTTATAGTTTTTCTTAAAAACATAGCAGGTAAAAGGGAAAACAAATATATCATATCATGTGTATAAAAAATTATACGAAACTAAGGCTAATTAAGAAATGAATAGCTAAATATAAATAGAGACATAAATCTGAAAAGCGTAGTTTAGGAGTTGGGGGTAAATTAATAAATAAATATGAAATAAAGATGAAAGATAATTATACAAATAAAAACATTTTTTATAAAAATATCAAATGAATATAAAATAGAAAATAAAGATGAAAGATAATTATAAAAATAAAAACATTTTTTATAAAAATATCAAATGAATATATTCCTCGTTCATTATTCGTTCATTTGTTTTTCGGAGAAGTGAGGAGGAAAAGAAGTGCGATTCAGCTGTTGACAGTTGGGAGGTGTTAGAATTCTATTAGTCTGGCAGCTACTTATGTGCTTTGATCTAAAGTACTTTTATATTCCTATGGTCGTTACTACCTATATTACAGGTTGTTTTTACGGTTGTCATTTCTTTACTACTGGCAACTTCCCATTGAGAAGTGTGTTGGCAAAGCTAGAAAAATCAATCTTTGACAAAGCTAGAAAATATAAACATAGTAAATCAAAAATATGTAATCTATGCTTACTTGAGTCATACCACATAGTGAATTTTAAAGAAGAAATTTTTAACCAGAATTTAATGTTATACAAAGCTGTCTACATAGAAATAAATTCCTACTATCACGCCTAAGACCTGATTAAAATAACATGTATATAAAAAAAAATTTAATTAAGGAATACGTTTTCGGACAAATTTAAATATTGTAAGAGAATTTTAAATTCAATATGAGGAAGTTAGGATGGTGCAATAAATAAAGTAGTAGGTCGTTAACTTAACATATCGAAAATACACTAAATATAACCTAAACAAGGGAAATAGAATTAAATTGAAATTTAGTAATTGTTATTTAATAATTATTATTGGTTGGTGTGTTGGTTGGTTGGTTGGTTGGTTGGTTGGTTGGTTGGTTGGTTGGTTGGTTGGTTGGTTGTTTTTGTTTTACGGCATATCAAACCTTTTCAGGTTATTTAATGCCGAATCCAGAATGAAGAATTATGATGGACTAAAAATAGACCAAATCAAGATATAAGTTTGATATAAACTAATTGAGAAACTTAACCTAGATTGCTATAAAAAGATTACTGTGAGAACTACAAGTTAAAAACTAAGCATTTGGAGATTAATAAAGACAAAAATCAAAATAGTGAATCAAAAATATAACAGTATTTCGATAAAATTATGAATCTATAAATGTGGGAAAAATCGAGTTATGTCTTTTACACTGTCTCGATATACTGAATGAAACGGGAACAGTTAAAATTTTAAAAAAAAACAGATATCAAGTTTATATTAAGATCAGGTAGAAAATAGTAGATTAAATTTTTTAAATTAATTACATAACCAATATTACGGGAATGATAAACATTTACTAAGAATATTTAAATAAACCTTTAAATTTATAGTTTTTCTTAAAAACATAGCAGGTAAAAGGGAAAACAAATATATCATAACATGTGTATAAAAAATTATACGAAACTAAGGCTAATTAATTAAGAAATGAATAGCTAAATATAAATAGAGACATAAATCTGAAAAGCGTAGGAGTTGGGGGTAAATCAATAAATAAATATGAAATAAAGATAATTATAAAAATAAAAACATTTTTTATAAAAATAAAAACATTTTTTATAAAAATAAAAACATTTTTTATAAAAATATCAAATGAATATAAAATAGAAAATAAAGATGAAAGATAATTATAAAAATAAAAACATTTTTTATAAAAATATCAAATGAATATAAAATAGAAAAGTGTAGAAATATGAACTAAAAATAAGAAATACGAAAGTGGGATATTTACTCAATTCGAAGGGAATCGAAAAATAAAGAAACAAATAAAATAAAATGAGGATAAAAGAGGTGAGTCCAAACTGCTTGTTCCCTTAAAATATGGATTATATATATATATATATATATATATATATATATATATATATATATATATATATATATATATATATATATATACTGTGTCGTGGAACAACAGTGAAAATAAGAACAATCAAGTCGAGGTTCGGTTAAGGATCAAGTGTATTAACGATAATGTACAAAGATAGGAAAGCGTGTACATCTGCTGGGCACTCGGCTAGCAGTTGAAGTGCAGTCGCATCTCTCTCACCGGTGTTGGAATTACTAGCGCTATTTATAGTGCTAATACGTGTAAAACACCCCCCTTTGAAAATATCCCGTCTGGGATTAATAACTTTTTTGTTTTGGGTTTACACTAATCAAGTCTGTTGATTTCCGTTTTATGTTTGATCCTCTGTTCTCTGGGGCTGTCTCTGATATGGGCACCTGAAAAGTATAAAACACTGTGTCCATGATGTCCACCTCGGGGGATCTGGTCACCTCACTCTTCTAGTATCTTTTGCGAATTTGGTTAGTGTGATGTTTGTGCACGAAGTCTGGTCCCTTAATCATGTAGACCATGTTGCCTATTTGTTTCTCAACAATGCCGGACTCCCAGAAAATCTTATTATTTTTGTGAATCTTGTAGAAGACTTTTTCGCTAACTTTATACTGTTTTTTTTTTTTTTTTTTTTTTTTGTTGTTATAGTTTTTTTTTAGGTTTGGCCTATCCTCGTTTGGTAGCAACTTGTGAAAAATCGATCTAACTTGCATCCGAACATAACCTCAGCATTGCATTCGAAATGACTCTGTAGACTTGTAAAAACTGTTAGATTGACTTATCCGTCGGCGACCCACTAGTTTTTTTTCAGAGCTCTTTTGAATGTGTCAACGAATTTCTCTGCTTGTCCATTACTTCTTGGGTGGTATGTATGGCGGAATGGTTATATGCTCAATTAGATGATCCTCGCAAAAAAATGTTTAAATTCGGTAGATGTAAATTGCGTTTCATTGTCTGTAACAATGCAATTTACTACTCCAAACCTAGCGAATAGTTCATACAAGAAGTTGATATATACCTCGGATGTGGGATTCTTACATTTTAATACTTCCGGTCATTTAGATAGGCTCTCTACAAAAATGAGATAATAGAACCCATCTAGCGGTCCTGCAAAATCTAAATGAATCCTAGACCAAAGTAAGTCCGGTTTTGCCCACGATTCGAATTGAGTCGAAGGAGCTTTCATATCTAATACGCATTCTCTACACTCCCTGATTTTTCCTTCTATATCCTTATCCATGTTTGGCCAATAAACGAAAGAACACATTGGGCTTTTTATTCTTGATATACCTAGATGTCCTACATGGAATTCCTTAAGCATTCTTTTCTGTAATGTCGCAGGAATTACGACCCTGTCGCTATGTAACAGGGCATTATCGCAAATTGAATAAATTTCTTCATCCAGTCCGTTATTGTTGATCCTTTCTTTCGTGCGTATAATAAATTTGTCCACCTCTGCCTTACTCTTAATCTCATCAAGCGTTACTGGAAGTGCTCTTATTGTGTCACATAACGTATTTTTTTCTTCAACTTCCGCTTGAATGGCTGCTATTACCATATCCTCCTATGGTTCTGTGTGCTTAGGTATTAACCTCGATAACCTGTCTGCATGACCAAATGTTTTAGATGGTACATACTCCATTTGAAAATTGTAATTCAGAAGTATGGTACCCCATCTTTGGAGTCTATCCGCTGTATCTTGTGGTAGTCCTTTTTTCGATCCGAAAGTCATTAATAATGGTTTCTTCCCTGTTTATCGATGATTTGCCCCAAGTATTTTATTTTCTCTATAAAAATGTACATTTTTCCTATTTTACTTTAAATCCATAATCCTGGATCCTTTTGAATACTTGGTTTACATGAGGTTTGTGTTGTTCTTTTCTAGCGCTTTTCATTAACACATCGTCAAGGTACCCTACTACGAAATCCAACCCATTTAACATAATGTCCATAATTTGCTGAAAGATCACAGAGGCGACTTTGGCCCCAAAAGGAAGTTTGATGAACTTGTAAAATCCCTTATGGGTATTAATTAATACATAGCATCTTTGAACCCTCCTCATCGACTGGAACTTGTAAGTACGTGTCACTGAGGTTGATTTTAGGAAAATATTTCCCTCCACCTCAGTTTCGCAAATATCTCTTCAGGGCTCGGAAGAGGGTGACAGTGATCTTGTAATGCCCTGTTTAAGCCTGTCGCGAAGTCGGCGCAAACCCGAATCTCCTTACTCTTCTTTTTGATGTAAACCGTTGGTGCAGCCCACTCACTAAGATCAATCCATGTTTTCGAGTCTTTCTAATTCACCGTCTATCTGTTCTATAGCGGCGTATGGAACATTTCTTTTCTTTCTGAACACTGGCTGTTCATTTACTTTTACCTCGAAGTACACTTTCCTAAATCGCCTGAAAATACGCCTGGGAAATTCTCTTTTAACTTAAGTTTTACTGCCTCCACATTCGAATCCTCAATCTTTTGGCAAAATGAGCTTAAAGGCAGATCCCATAGTCTAAGCTTTTCGAACAGATCAGTTCAAAAGAGGTTGTTTGATTTTCGCATGACAAAAAGTCTTGCTTGTCAATAATTCTCCTTCGAAGGTAATTTTTTCGCCACTGACGCTTCTCGCCGTTTTATGTGATTTAATCATAGTGGATCTCCCAAGCCTCTTCCATGTATGTACATTAATAATGGAAATGTCAGACTCACTATCAAGCTGGAGCCTTACTTTGTTTTTAAACATTTTGACCTGTACATATTTCCGGATATTCTGTTCCTCAGGTCCAATTTTCGTAAGTTTAATGGATGTCTTTCTGCCAGATTTTTTCCACAATGCGACGCTTCATGCCCTTTCTGGTGGCAGTTGTCACATTGTTTGAATTTGTAGGGACACTCATTGTACCAATGTTTATTTCCACACCCCCAACATGGTCCAGGTGGATCTTTTCCCTGTTTCTTTCTCTGGTTATTTTTTGAAGTCGGGTTTTTCTTTTGATGGATCTTTTTAATATGCGACACTCCGCTTTCCTCTGTGTCACGACTGTCTTGTTTCAACGCAATAAACAGTTCAAAGTCTTCCGCTAACTTTTGTAGTTTTAATTTCGGTTCGTTTTCGAGTTTATTTAAAACACGACGCCTTATTTCAACGTCTTTATTTGAGACAAGCCCTTGCACAAATATTAAATATTTCAAATTATCTGCTGATAATTCCTCCAGTTTAAAATGGTCGCAATGCTTGTTCACTATATTGCATAAGTAGTTTAGTTTTATTCCTCTTTTCTAGTAACATTCATACATTTATATCGTCTATGGAAAAGAGACGTTTTCGCAGAAAAGTTCGGTAAGTAGCGTTCTTGGAAGCTCAACTCACTGGTCTTTTTTGAGAGAATAAAATTCACGAACTTTGTATGCTCGGCTGTTCCCAATTTCCTTAGCAAAAGCCTAACTTTTTTCGCGCCTGACCACGTACTACAATCCGATATAAATATATTCTCATATCGTCTATAGTACTGGGCGAAAGTGACATCGTCTTCCGGATTATAATTGAAATTTTCAATAGCGGCCCACACAACTGTTTGAGAAAATGCGTTATGACTATCGTTCGCTTTAGTTAACTGTTTGTCGAATGCTATATTTCTAGTTTTACTAGAAACAATCCAGCGAAATAACATTGGTTTAACATTTTTTATTTGCACGCGTATTTATGTAGCAAAAATAAAATCCATCGATTTAAATATCCGACGAATTCGTATGGGAAACTTTTAGTTTTGTTTGTTTGTTTTTTTTTTACTTTCTTTGCCTTTTGCAAAAATGACTTGATTCTTTACGTATTTGCTAAGCACAAATGACGTACGCGAATAATTATTTTTCACGGTCTGTCTCTTTTTCTTTTGACAAAGTCAAACGTCTTTTTTTTCAAATCCCAGATGTTATCGAAATAACGATAAGCTTACACGGTATTTGCTAGTTGGTTTTGGACATTTAACTTTGCAGAAGAAAATTCTTACCGTAGGAAAAATGGCTTCTATTGAAGAAAAAATTAACCCTTTTTCTCTTTCTAAAACACTTGGTAAGTGTGTTCAATTATTAAATAATTGACAACATTCGCGTTTTTCGCTGTAGATTTTGGTAGCAAGTTTTTTCCGTCGCCAAATTACTATTGTAGTAATTAATTCGCTGTCAATCCTTGCGTATCCAAATATCTGTTGAAATGACGAAGGTGTTCTGACGTAAAGATTTTACGAATTTTTATTTCAATCACTTTTGGTGATTCTCTGCAGTGATTGTCGTTTCGATTCCTTGTCGCCAATCTGTTGTGTTGTGGAACAACAGTGAAAATAAGAACAATCAAGTCGAGGTTCGGTTAAGGAAAAAGTGTATTACCAATAATGTACAAATATAGGAAAGCGTATATATCTGCTGGGCACTTGGTTAGCAGTTGAAGTGCAGTCGCATCTCTCTCATCGGTGTTGGAATTACTAGCGCTATTTATAGTGCTAATCGGTATAAATTCCTCTATTCAAGGAAGGCCGGTATAAGAATATATATATATATATATATATATATATATATATATATAGATAGATAGATATAGATATAGATATAGATATATATATATATACATATATATATATATATATATATATATATATATATATATATATATATGACAAATGTATTTTGGTGTCTAAAGAGTAGATATTTTTAATATTTCTAAATAATATAATGTTTAAAAATTTGTCCAATTGGTTACGAAACAATCATAGCACATAAGGAAACATCATATGATGTTCTTATTTTATAAGAATACCTACAACTTCAACTTATTCGCATCTACTGAAAACCTGCCCATGTATCTATTTACCTAATTACACATGACTTAAAACTTATCTCCTGTTTTACCCGTACTGTATTGCACTTTCATCTACACCCTCCTGTCATCTCAAATATACAGAGATTTGGCACAGTTCTTAGTTCAATTCTTAATACCTACTCATACTGTAAGGTTATCCTATACTTAAGCTAACATATCAATAAAATAAAATAAAAAAAATATAAAAGAAAAGTCTTAAACCACATTAACCCCTTTCTAACAAACCTGCTTACACTGCATGAGCTTTCCTTACCCCCTTTATCCTGTAACAATGAAATAGCAATGTCAAGTGATATACCGACTGGCAAGCATGTTAATCACTTTGAGGCGTGTTACTATTCAGCAGATATATAACCTCTACAAACAAACCCAGTAACATTAACTAACCACGCGGGGTCGCAGAAATATTTGGATTAGGACCCAGGTGCGGAGCAAACCCTCTCAGTGCTGATGGACCCAGTAGATCTTCCCAGATCATCCGTCTAGGAGAAGGAAAACACTAAACCAAAGGAGAGAGAGGCCTCTTCAGTCTTGGATGACAACCTTCCTGGAGCTGGTGATTCAAACAAATTACCGGTTTGCAAACCTAAACTGCTTAAGGAGTAGATAGGTTCTGTCTATCGCCCGGCTTCCATACTCCTTCTTTGCCTATTAGTCAGGCGCAGAGACTCTATCACATTGATTCGACAAAACCCTCAGTGGTAGATCTTTTTTCTTGTCTAGGGCAATGAACGCCGTTTTCCCCACTCCCGACACATCCCCCCCCAAAAAAATGGGCACTTGGGAGTGCTTGAGTACCACATATACCTGTGCAATTAGATTGGGTTAACCTTCTTCTGATGGGTTGAGGATACCGGATTGACAGTTCCTGGCTGCTGTTTCCGACTGGTGTACAGGAGTCCTAACTCTTTGGTAGCGCTTAGAGCGGCTGCTCCATCAACAGTTGAATAATATTGGGTTGTTTGTAGTGCCATGTCGCGTATGGAACGGGACCCTGCACTCATCCCCGGTGGGCTTTTCTGAGGCCACAATCCTAGTTGAAGAAAGGTCAGCTGATGGTCTACTTGAGTTGCATGTCTCATACTCTGCATAACCTCTTGTTCAGCTCCCCCTTACCTAAAAAGTATGATAAGAGTACAATCTAAAAATAAGACAAATCCAACTTGCCTCCTCCCTTGAGGCTTGCATTCACGAACATCCGTGAGCTTAGAACTAATTTATCTGATGTTGAAGCATTTCTCCTAACAAATACCCCGGATATCTTAGCAGTAAGTGAGACTAACCTACACTCCTCCATCCCCTCTAACTACTTTAACATGCCTGGATATCTCCCACTCTGCCATACATATGCATGGACTTGTTTACATTCGTAATACCTTTCCTTTGACTAAAGAAACAAACCTAGAATCGGACGATCAAGCCTTTATGTGCTTTAGACTAAACATGCATTAGCTACTTTTATTTTCTCTACCGCTCTCCCTCGACCCAGGACTGCACCATAATAAACAAAGTCTCTGACAGTATAGACACAACACTCTCCCTCGACAAGGAACGCACAAGTACATGTATTTGGTGACTTTAATGTCCACCACAAAAAGTGACTTGGATTCTCTACTTACACAGACGCAGCGGCAGCACAACACATAGCTTCTCTATATCTCACTCCCTATCACAAATGGTTACGTTTTCAACCCGTTTCCCTGACCAGCAAGAACAACACGCATCACTTTCAGATCTGTTTTTGACCACAGTTCCCGATAATTGTATAACGAATGCCGACAGCCCACTTGGGAACGCTGATCGTGCAGTGATAATGGTAGAAATCGTCCTAAACTCTAGAGCCAAAACTGAAGAGCCAGTGCTCAAAACAACGAGATATTATATAAAGGCTGACTGGGAAGCCATCAGAAACCTTATCAGAGATGCCCCATGGGGAAATATTTTTTCTCTTCCTGCTGAACAGTACGCAAATGAGACCACTGAATGGTTCAAAACTGCAATTGAAGCACATGTTCCCATGCGGAAATTTTATAGCAAGCCCCACTCTCCCCAGTGGTTTACTTATACTTGCGCAACTGCCATTGCTCAAAGGCAGCATGCATTACGCAGATTTAACCGACATAAGTCCAGTTCAAACAGATAGAAGTATATAGAAGCTAGAAGTAACGTTAAGAAAGAAATAGCGACAGCTAAGAGAGAATTTACTGAAACCACTAAAAAACGCATCGAAGCACAAAAATTAGGAACTCGTGACTTCTGAAAAAGTTACAACAGTGTAGTAAATAATGGGTAATCAACAATTCCCCCACTAACCAACAATCACGAGGTTGTTTGCTCAGCAACCGAGAAGGCTAACATGCTTGCCAGTCGGTTTATCTCAAACTCCCATCGGACCCTCTCAACCAGCCCATACCAGACTTTCCTATGCGGACAGATGCCACGCTAGACGATGTGAAAATCACCCCTGCTTGGATGCATGCTATCATAAAAAACCTTGACACTTCAAATGCATGTGGACCCGATCTTATCCCAGCTGTGCTATTAAAAAAGTGCTCAGCCGAAGTAGCTCCAGTTCTCTCCAAACTCTACAACAAATGCCTTAATGAATCTTGCTTTCCGGGCTGTTGGAAAACTGCTTCTGTGGTACCAGTATTCAAGAATTATGGCGAAAGAACTGACCCATTAAATTATCGCCCCATTAGCCTCCTCCCACTATTTGCCAAAATATTTGAGACCTTAATTAACCATGCTCTAGTCCATCACCTTACAGATACTAAACTTCTGACTGACCAAAAATATGGATTTAGACAAGCCCGTTCAACAGCAGACATCCTAACGGTAATCTCTGAATGTATATACCATTCACTGGACAAGGCGAGAGAGGGCAGAGCGGTAGCTCTAGATATATCTAAGGCTTTTGACAGGTTATGGCATGAGGGTCTTCTTAGGAAAATTAGATCATATGGTATCACTGGTACAATACTTAACATAATTAAATCCTTCTTAGATACAATAGGTGCAATAAGTAATGCCCTGACCCACTTCCAGTTGTCTGATCTAGCTGAAACTTTGCATGTCCAATGATTTATATCTCTACAGGTTATGTGGCAAATTACAGCTCTGAACTGATTGTGATTTCTGTTTTACAGGTGTTTGAACTGAGTCAGGCGTGAAATGGAGCCTGTTGAATGTCGAGCAGTGATCCGGTTTTTGTATTTGAAAGGACGCACACCACAGGAGACTTTTGATGAAATGAAAGAAACTTATGGTGATAATGCCCCATCATATGACCTTGTAAAACGCTGGCATCGTGAATTCAAACATGGCTGGAAGTTTGTGGAAACAGCTCCCAGACCTGGTCGGCCCCCTTCTGCCATTGATGAGACGTCTGTCCGTCAAGTTGAGGCTGCCATTTTGGAAGATCGGCGTATTACTCTTCGCCAAATAGCCCAAGATGTCAAGATTAGTACAGGGTCTGTGGAAACTATCATTCTTGACCATTTGCATAAGGTGTCTGCTAGATGGATTCCCAGGTTGTTCACACCATTCCAGAAGCGAGAATGCGTCGAATACTCGAGGATGAATTTGGAGATGTGCCAAGAAGATGAGTCAAAGTTTTTCAAAAGACTAATTACACAGGATGAAACCTGGGTCAAACACTATGATCCAGAGACCAAAGCCGTGGAAGCACTTGGACTCACCACCTTCAAAGATGGAAAGGGTGCAGCCCTCCACTAGCATGGTCATGCTCACAGTCTTCTGGTACCAGGACGGAGTAGTGATGACAAATTTCCTGGCAAAGGATACCACAATTACAGAAGCCTATTATGCTTCACTTTTGAGGAAATTAATGGAAGCTATCAAAATCAAGAGGCGGGGCAAGATCAGCAAAGGTACCCTCCTCCTGCAGGATAACACACTCCGGTCCACAACTCGCATGTCACCAGATCAGAAGCACAGGCGTGTGGTTATGAAATCCTCTCCCATCCTCCCTACGCTTTTGACCTTGTACCCTCTGACTTTCACCTCTTCCCAGCCATGAAGTTGTTTTTGAAAGGAAAGCGTTTCCCAGATAATGCAGTTTCGATTTCTGAAGTCACGTCGTGGTTGGAGGACCAACCTGGGGTGTTCTACAAAACCGGTCTACAAAGCTACATCAAACGATGGGAGAAATGCATAACTCTGGGTGGTTCCTATGTAGAGAAAGACTAATAACTGTGCCAAGGTGTGTTGCTCTATTGCTATGGGAAATGGGTCAGGGGCATTACTTATTGCACGCCCCTCGTAAGAAAAAAATCCAGGTTGTGCTCGACGGTCGTACATCTAAACGATATGATATAAATGCGGGAGTGCGTCAAAGGTCTATCATTGGACCTCTATTGTTCCTAATATTCATAAATGACCTCCCTGACAAAATTGCTTCTGAGATGGGTATATATGCTGATGACACAATACTCTATAACAGGCACGACAGGAAAACAAATGAACACATATCTAAAGAAATGGCAGAAACACTCCAATCTGTAGTGGAATGGGGACAAAAATAGATGGTCACGTTCAATACCGCCAAGACTAAACTAGTTTCATTCAATAATTACAAGAAACCTTCTCTACCACCAATAGCAATGGCCAACGATTCTTTATCTGAGAGTACATCTTTCAAACTCCTTGGCCTAACATTCACTGGAAACATGAGTTGGAACAATTACATTAAAAGCATTGCCAGGACCGCTACGAAGAAGGTAGGCTCTCTCTACCGTGCTAGAAAACTACTAACACCCGAAACTGTCCTGTACCTCTATAAGGCCACCATTCGCCCATGTATGGAGTATTGCTGTCATATTTGGGCTGATGCATCTGCTGCTAGTCTCTCGCTCCTAGACAAGATTCAAAAGAGAGTCGCCAATCTGATAGGCCCTGAACTGGCATCTAAGCTTCAGCCTCTGCCCCATCGACGAAATGTTACATCCCTCTGCCGGTTCTACAAGTATTTTAATGGTGAATACTCTGACGAACTTCAAGCACTTGTGCCCCCCACGACGTAAACACCCTCGACAAACCCGACAGGCTGCTAAATCCCACCCCCACACAGTAGAGATCCCTATATGTAAAAGATCTTTCTACTCCAGTAGTTTCTTCCCCAGAACCGCTAGACTTTGGAATTCCATTCCAGATCCCTCCTTCTCCAACTGTACTGACGTGCAGAAGTTCAAGTGTAACGTGAACCGACATCTTGCTGCCCAAATCCTTACATAGTACCCCAATAGTTGTTGCCCCTGATAGTAGTCCTCTACACCAAAGTGGCAATGTGCCTTGTTTGGGGTGAAAATATAATAAAAAGAATATATATTTGGATTTTTGCAAAAACATTATACATATATATATATATATATATATATATATATATATATATAGCGCATTATACACACACACACATATATATATATATATATATATATATATATATATATATATATATATATATATATATATATATATATATATAGCGCTCATACTTACCAAACTGTTTAAACGTTGTCTTAAGGAGAATTGCTTCCCATCGCCCTGGAAAATCTCATCAGTATGCCCTGTATTTAAGAATTCAGGTGATCGCTCATCTCCCTCTCAGTACAGGACAATAAGTCTCCTGTGCGTTATGAGTAAGTTGCTGGAATCTGTGTTAAATAGAGAAGTAATCGACTATCTCAGCAAAAATAACCTTCATAGTGACACACAATATGGTTTCCGTTCTGCTAGATCTACAGCAGATGTGCTTACAGATATATCTCATAGGATTAGCGAATCTCTCGACGGAGACAACCTTTCTAGGGCAATTGCTCTTGACATATCTAATGCCTTTGATAGGGTATGACATGAAGGTTTACTTCACAAGATCTCTAGCTATGGTATAGCTGGAAATGTCTTCTCAATTATTAAATCATTTCTTTCTCACAGGTTCATAAGAATATAAATGCCTTCTCTCCGATCTGATCGGCCGGTCGATGACGTCAGAAATTCAACTGGTATGGCTACATTGGTTTACTCCTCTCCCCTCGCCTCCAATGGGATCTGACTCCAACCCATCAACTGGCCAACTGACTGCCATCTGACTGCCCAGCTCTCTGACTCTCTTTGGCTAACTGACTGACTGACTAAAATCCGAACCCATAGCATCCTATATGGAGAACTGCCCTTTGTTTATGACGTCAGAAATGTGTTTTCAAACGTGACTAATTTCACGTGGTTTTTTGTATGTTTGTCCAACACACTCTTGATAAACAAAAGAATCCCCAAATCTAATCTAACCTAGTTTTAAACAATATAATTTACTTTACATTGTTCATTCTTTTACTGACATATTTAATATTCACATTTCTAAAAGATTTCACAATAGACTTAATTTCTAACATTCCATTTCTTAACTTTACCTACAGGGTTCGATTCTAGGCTCGTCCTAATCTCATTTTTACTCATCTAATATTCTTCTTATTTACATGGAAAGGGGACAGCCCTTTTCAATGTCACAGTATGAGAATCAGACGGGTTGTTATGAATGACAGAGGACTTCCTTCTAGTCAAATTAAGGCGGTTACAGATGCTGATTGCAGTCCAATAACCATCAGACGACACTTAGAGAAAAAAGGCATGGTAAATAAAAAACGTAAACAAATTCCTCGATTGCTTCCACGTCATAAAGTGGACCGCTTAAGATCTGCTCGTGAATACCAAATCTGGGACGTTGAGAAGTGGAAGTAACTGCGGCGATATTGGCATGACAAAAATATGACCCTTGAAATTTTTTTCCGCACGTCATAGTGGTGGAAGGTCTGTAATGGTAAGCGGCACCTTTTCTTACAGAGGGGTGATGGAGCTCCAGGTGGTGCAGGGTCGTCATACAGCATCTGATTATGTTAGCATGCTACAAAAAGCGTCTTTGATGATCGAAGGTCATCGTTTGTGTGGGGATGGATTGTTAATGCTGCAATCCACACTGCAATCCACACTGCAATATGGACGTTGAACTTTCTACAAGAAAATGCAGTCCATCTCTTGGGAGATCCTGCATGGCCACCGGGCTTGAACCCAATTGAAAATGTTTGGGGATGGATGACAAGAGAGGTTTATTGAAATGGCAAACAATATTCAACAAAAAATGAACTCCGTGAAGCTATTTTCAGAAACTGGAGCAGAATCCCTCACACCTTAATGGAAAGCCTTATTTCTAGCATGCTCCCAAAGAATTTTTGGAGTCATCAAAAGCAGTGGAGATAGAACTCGTTATTAAGTTTGATTGTTGAATGTTTTCATGCACTTTTCATACACTTTTTGTGCAATTTAATAGAATTTTTGTCTCTGGTCTTATAATTTTGATCATGTGTAAAAAGCCTAATTTAATAAAAATGTAAATTTTAAAAATACATCTTTGGAATGTAGCCTTTTGTTTCCATAACATTTTCGATTGTAGTATTGGTAACCTTAAGTCGGAAGAATTTAAAATCTATCCTTAAAAAAGATTTTTAAGTGGTCTTAAATTTTTGATCAGCAGTGTAAGGGAATAAAGGGCGTGCGGTCTGCTGAGCTGCAAAGGCAAATTAAGATCAAACTAATAATCACATGTTGCAGTGGCAAACGGTTTTGATGACTTAAATGAAATCGGGTTTTTGAAAACGTGATCTTGTGTCAAACGATGTTTATTCGAGTTTATCAAATATCAATTAGAATAATAAGCTGGTTTATTTTATTTTATTTAAAAAAAAAAACTGGAAAGAAAAGGAAATAAAGCTAAATATGTTTAGGGCCTAAGCAGCTTCCTATACTTCTTATCCCAGAAACAAATTTAGTTATGCCGGAACCGGAAATGAGTGATGGCAAACGTGCTTGATCATGCGTATTGAAAGAAAAAAGTTTTTCAATTACAAATGGACACTATCATAGCTGCTGACAAACTTAATTAATGAATTTACCGTCTAATTAGAACACGGTGGAAATCTGTAATTGGTTGCATGTATGTACATATACATGTATGTCTGTATTCCTATATGTGTGTGTATGTGTGTGTTTTTTCTGTCTGTCTGTGTGCGTGTATGAGTACGTTTATTATCTAATTCTAATAATAAATTAAGCAACCTAGCTACAACAATGGTCCAAAAATAAGATCAATTAAATTCTCTCTTAAGTTAATAGTCTATCTAATAGTCTCTTACTCTCTCACGCTGTCTATTTCTCACACCTCTTTCTCTTCTCTTTTTTTCTCTCTTTCTCTCTCTCTCTCTCACACACACACACACACACAATGTTGATATTTTATTTTGTTCGCTATTGCTCATCTATTGTTTTATTTAAATACGCTTAAATCATCGCAAGAAACAGACGATAATGAGTCTGCGTATATTTGGATTATAAAGCTCAAGTCCATGTTGTTTATAAACCATAGATTCATCTATTTATATGCTATTAATTAGGTACGCAAATAGAAACACATGATTGGGTGAAAATAACTACTGGGCACATTAAACGTTACCAAAAGAGTAGGTTCTACGATACGAATACCCGAGTTCGAATCTAACGTAAATCGAAGTGAGTTTTTAACTGGATATTTTTTATATACATTTAAAGAAATTGACTTAACGTAGCAGTATTATTAAAAATTACATCAACATTTTTAAAGTAAGTTACCTTTTTTTAATATTTGTTCATAATCCTCAAAAAAATGTAGATATAATTAGTATTCAGCATTACTTCAAAGCGAATTATATAAGTTAAAAATAATTTCTAATGTGCATTGTTAATACAAAACAATACCGATTAGATTTATCGTATTCATTTACTTACTCATGCAATTATTAAATAGCGCATTTTCCACAAAAATTCACAAATGTTTCTTTCGTATTAGCAATAAATTGGCAGAACTAGTTAAGGATGGAAATTGATATTCCCAGATAATGTAACAGCATCGCTTAAGGATCACATGTAAACTAGAAATAATTTATATATAAATAAAACAGTACATGTATCTTTGTGTGTCTGTCTGTGAGTAAATATTTAACCGATAAACTTTTAAACTTCTAGACATATAACATTGAAAGGAAACTGTAATTATACACGAAGGGTGGTTTATAATGAGTAAAATATTTGTTTGAATAGATGAATAACGCGTATAGAAGTAGGTAATTCAAATGCAAAATGATCATTTCAACTTGTCGACATACTTGTATTAATTTGAGCATGCGTAAAACTAATCTTAGCTAAAAGTGTTTTAGTTTTTAAAACTTGTTTTCTCTGACTGTCGGGTTTGCTCAAATGATAGAGAACGCGGCTGGATGTTTTGGTTTCGATTCTAATTGATGACAACCAAGTCGTTTTTTATTCAACTTTTGAGAATATACAATATAACATTCAATAGAGAATTGGCTCTGCAATAATAAATACGAAATTTGCTTAAATTAAAATATATTTAAGCGTATTTTGCGACCGCAAAGGTTGTCACCACCTACTAGTCTATAAATATAAAAGGTTATAGTTTTGTGTGTGTGTGTGTGTGTGTGTGTGTGTGTGTGTGTGTGTGTGTGTGTTTCGAAGTGTAAAGTTACATTCACAGAGACTTAGTAATTCTTTTGCAAATCTTTTATTTTATCACTTAATTTCGAAAACGGGGTTATTAAGCCTAGCATAGTGATATGGCTAAGAATGAGAAGGAAACTACCCTAGTAGAAGTTAGTGTTCTTTAATGATACGGTGTGAAACGGGGCTGAGAAGAGAAACGATAGCGAAATAGAAAGTTGTTGCGATATAAACAGAAACTGAAATCTTAACAAGATCGCCATCATTCTTTGAGGAGAACCGGTCTCATGAAAAAAATTTAAACACGTCAGGCAAATATACTCGATTAAAGAAGTGTTATACAGATACAAAAAATTACTCTTAAAGGGACTCTTTTTTTTATTATTGCATTTTCACCCCAAACAAGGCACATTGCCACTTTGTTGTAGGGGGCTACTATCAGGGACATAAGCATCAGGGGTACTGTATAGGAAGTTGGGCAGCAAGATATCGGTTCATGTTGCACTTGAACTTCTGCATGTCAGTACAGTCGGGGAAGCAGGGATCCGGAAGGGAATTCCAAAGTCCATGTTTTCGAGTTGAAAGAAACGTAGGTTTTATGGAAGCCAATCGTGAGACATCAAATAATGTGAATCACAGGTTACACGAGGTAGTTGGCCAATAATCTAGAAAACTTACAAAATCGATAAGTGCGAAATGTTACCTTGAAGTCTGTCCGTGTGCGTCACTCATTTCAGTTAAGTTAGGAAGTTAAGAAGTAAATAATAAGACGATTCTTTCTCCCCTGGGTCAATTCTAAGCTAAATAAAGCCTTGAAGAAAACACCCAGAGAGCGTCTTCTTGTGCCATATTTCTTCATGTGTAACAGATTTGAAGTTGTACATGAAATTCTCGTAAAAAAAACAAAGGAAGAAAATTCGAGTCAGATTTTTTTTTAGTTGAAATAAAAAGACATTTATTCATGACACTTATCAAACTACACCTGCATCTTATTATACAGATCTGATCGTCCGCCATGTCGTTAACAAAATTTTGCCGTGTAGAACATTAGCTTTTTCTCCTCTCACGTCGACACGCCGCTCAAGTCCAGTAGCCGCCAAGCGATTTTTTTCAAATCTCTACTTTACTTTCCGCTGCTATGTCTGCAGCTCAGTACACGGTCGTCCGAACATTTTTTTTTCAAAGTTCGGATTTCAACTTGTTTTAAAAGTTCCTCTCACACTCGCATGTACTTCCAAATCGCCTTCGCCGCCCATGTGATACCTTTTTTCTCCCCGCGTTTCTTTCCCTTCTGTTCCTCCGCTGTGACATCCCCTCGCGCATAGGCTTGGTCATTTACATACGATTCGTGTCGCTGCTGCTGCTAGATTCGCGTAGCGGCTTTGTGACACATGAAAAGAAGCGTATTGCTATAAACAACCTTTAGACGAAACTGCGACGATGAATAAAGATGGCGGCGTCATACAAGCACGTATAAGCACCATACACGTATGTATTAAAATCTTTTATTTAGTTTTTGAAAAATGCCACAGGGAGGGGGATAAACAGTGAGCAAAAAAAAAAGTAATTTGGTGCTCTGGGCATAGTGAAAATGGTTATAGGTGTTCCGCTGTTAGTATAAAATGAAAAGTAATTTTAATTACATTGATAAATCAATTCTTTTTGTTTTATACAAGAAAATTCCATGATGCAATCTGGCACGTGCGCACATATATAGAAAGTTTTGACACGAAGTTATATTTCAGTGATGCAAAAGACGAAAAGGTGATTCCATTAGCTTCTAGGAAATGGCGAATGGCGTAAAAATGTAAGTAAATCGATCATCACTCTAAGCAAACTGCACAGATAAGAGAAAATACTCGAATTTTTTGATTAGTGTATTAATCGTTATGATTTTCACGGCTGTTATTATTATTATTATTAGTAGTAGTAGTAGTAGTAGTAGTAGTAGTAGTAGTAGTATTTACTCACTAAGAGTAGTCACACAGGCTATCATCAAAGATTTATCCTTGAGAAAAACTTGTGGTGTTCCCCGGATTTTCAGTACTCTCCACCTCTTTCGATGACCTTTGCAAAAGAATTTGCGTTATCGGAACAACCGCTTACCATTGATTGCTCGTTGATTTTCACTGGAATATGGGTGGCAATAAGCCTCTCCAAGGTCTCAGTCCTCTTAGCACTCGTCCAGTGGAGGTCTGACTCGTATTTTGTCTCCTCGGTTTTTCCATCCGCTTTCATCCTTCCCATTTGTTTGGTGTGGTGCTAGTTTATGTTGACAAGGGGAAAAAGGGAGTGGCCGGAACGCAGGAGCATATAGGAGTACCTTAAAATTATATCGTTTCGGTTTTCATCATAATGATGATGCTGATGATGCTGAGTAGTAGTAGTAGTAGTAGTAGTAGTAGTAGTAGTAGTAGTAGTAGTAGTAGTAGTAATACACAGATGCCAATAATAATAATAATTATTATTATTATTATTATTATTATTATTATAATTATTATTATTATTATTATTATTATTTTTATTATTATTATTATTATTATAATGCAGATGGCAATAATTATAGACCAATTACATGTCTACCACTAATGTGGAAACTGTTAACTGGAATCTTTGCGGAAAAAATTTATGAACATCTTGAGAGTAATGGTGTTTTTCCTGACGAACAGAAGGGGTATCGGAAAGGCTCGAGAGGTACCAAAGAGCAACTAATGATTGATAAAGCATTAATGCAGGATGCAAAGAAGAAGAGGAATCTGAGCGTAGCATGGATCGATTACAGAAAGGTTTATGCACAGTTTCTCATTCATGGATACGTGAAACACTATTGATGATGAAGGTTGCTGAAAATGTGGTAGGGCTTTTGGAGACATGTATGGCGCAATGGAAAACAGTGCTGACAGCAAACGGAGAGGTGACGGAGCAGGCTGGCATTAAACGTGGAATATTCCAAGGAGGTTCGTTATCTCCACTTCTTTTTGTAATGATAATGATGCCACTGAGCATCCTCTTGAAGATAGAAATACTGGGGTATAACTTTGGATCTGGTGACAGACGCCTCAACCATCTACTCTTTATGGATGATTTGAAAATATTCAATAGAAATGAAGAGGAGATGGAGAGACTGGTAGAACTTGTGGTGACATAGTCAGAAGACATTGGGATGGATTTTAGGATTAGTAAATGTGCTGTGCTGGTGATAAAAGAGGAGTAAAGTTTCATGGAATAGTGCTGCCAAATGGAGAAATAATGAACGAAATAGAAGATACAGCGTATAAGTATTTGGGAATGTTGTGAACAGAGAAATGAAGGAGAAGGTTAGAAAGGAGTATCTTAGAAGAGTGAAACTAATTGCAAAATCGAAACTGTATGGAGAAAATATAATGAAAGCAGTGAATGCATAGGCAGTCAGTGTTTTGAGATACGGTGCGGGAATTTTAGAATGATCTAACAAGGAGTTGCATGCCATGGATATCAAAACAAGAAAAGTTTTAGCAATGTTTGGTATATTTCACATTCGAAGTAGCGTAGCAAGGCTGTATCCAAAGAGGAAAGATGGCGGGAGAGGATTGAAAAGTGTAAAAGATTGTGTGAGAACCGAGATGTCGTTGAAGAAGTATGTGGTTAGAAGTGAGGAGTGGAGGCTTAAGGTTGTGGCCAATGAAGTGGAGGTATGTAAGACCAAGGCTGATTATGTGAAACGTATGGATAGAGAAAGGGCAGAGGAACTGGCTAGGAAGAAAATGCGTGGTAGATTCTTCCAGGATATAGCAGAAGTGGTTGATGAAATATCATGGTAATGGCTTAGAGCTGGGTATCTGTACTCAAGCTTTTGTTTGTGCAGCACAAGAGCAGGCATTAGGAAGACGATTGTTCAAAAAAGTGGTTCTAGGAGAGGAAGTTGCTACAGAATACCGGATTTGTGGTAAGACCTCAGAGTCAATTGCGCACCTTGCATCAGTGTGTAGTGGACTGGCCAAGAGAGAGTACGGCAAAAGAAACGATCGCATGCGATTCCGGATATATTGAGAGGTTGGCGTGAAGGGTGCTCTAAAATGGTTTGAGGAGGTGCCTGATGAAGTGAGAACAAGTGAGAATGGCAAGGTAAAGGTATGGTGGGACAAAAATGTCAGAACGATCAAGCAATTGGAACATAATCGTCCGGATTTGGTCGTCATTGACAAAGTATCATAAAACTGACAGATTGTAGACTTTTCAATACCCTGGGACAGGAATGTGAGAGAGAAGGAGAACGAGAAGTGGAGCAATTATGCTCCATTGGCATTGGAGATAAGGCGTATACACGGGGTAAAAACACAAATAATCCCGGTTGTAGTTGGTACACTAGGAGTAGTATCAAGTCGTCTGGAAGGACAATTGAGAAAACTATAAATCCCCGATGTTTTAGATGGCCTTCAAACATCTGCAATTATCGGTACCACCAACATCCTTAGGAAAACCCTATATCTTTAAAGCTCCTGGTTTGGAACCGGGATTAAGGGAAATCCTCTGGAAATGAATCCCATCTCTTTCCAGAGATACGTTGATAAACGAAATCAGAATTATTATTATTATTATTATTATTATTATTATTATTATTATTAGCAGCAGCAGCAGCTCACAAGGAGCTTACATACAGGTCATCAAAAATCTCTCCTTGACAACAGCCAGTGGTGTTACCTGGAAGTTGAGTGACAACAAGTCTCCCCCTCTTTCAATAATATTTGTAAATAAATTTTCATTATCACAACAGCTGCTTGCCATTGATTTCTCGTTGGCAGCAGCTATTGGTTTTTGCTGGGATTTGAGTGGCAATAATCCTCCTCAGTTCCCAGTTCTCTTTGTACTTATCCGGCGGAAGCCTGGTCAGTTCCTTTGTCTTATCTTTTCTATTTGACCACTTGGTTATTTGGTCTCGCTCTTTGGGGGGGGGCAGTGATGTGGCAATGAGGGGCTTGGAGTGGGGTTGTGGTTAGAGAACTTATAGATATGCGGCTTCAGTGTTCTTGGTTCCATATTATTATTGGCTCACAAGGAGCTTTCACACAGGTCTTGAGAACTCTTTCCCTGACAACAGCCTGTGGTGTTGCCTGGAAGCTGAGTGGCAACAAGTCTCCCAGATTTGTAGCACTCTACAAATCTTTCGATAACGTTTGCAAATAAATTTGCATCATCGCAACAGCCTCTTACCATTGATTTCTCGCTGGCAGTGGCCATTGGTTTATACTGGAATTTGAGTGGCACTAAGCCTCCCCAAGATCCCAGTTCTCTTCGCACTTGTCCAGCGGAGGTCTGGCCAGTGCTCCCTCCTCGGTCTTTCCATCGTCCTTAACCCTTCTCGGTTCTTTGTTATCACTTTTTTGGGGGAGGAACGGTGGTGAAACAATGGAGAGATGCATGATGGGGGGTGTAGAACATGTAGATTTGCAGCTTCGGTGTTCTTCATTCCCTGTAACGCTTCTTCGTTATATTGTTTTGTGTTATTCTCCGCATTCAAGGGTTTCCTTAATATTTCAGCCGTTTTCATTATCGTTAGGCGTTGTATTTTTGTGGCTATTCCTCTGATTCTAATTTCTGCCATTCTTTTTTCCATGTTTTTTGGAATTGTTCCTAGTGCTCCTACTATTATCGGTACTATTTTGATTTTCTTCATCATCCAAACCCCTTTTAACTCTCTGGCTAGTTCTGTGTATTTGCTTCGTTTCTCTTTTTCTTTCATACTCACCCTGTGGTCAGCTGGGACAGCAAAGTCTACGATTTGACAGGATTTCTCTTTCTTGTTAATTATTACGACATCTGGTCTTCTTGCTTGGATGGGTTTGTCCGTCTGTATGTCAATGTCCCATAGGATTTTGTGGTTCTCGTTTTCGAGTGCTGTTGCGGGTTTATGCTTGTACCATTTATCTGTACCCTCAAAATGCAGCCGTTTGCACAATTCCCAGTGCACTGCCCTCCCTACTTGGTCATGCCTGTTTTTGTATTGCTTTTGGGCCAGTTTGCTGCATTCACTTACTATATGGTTTATCGTTTCGTCTCTTTGTCCACAGAGTCTGCATTTGCTGTTTTCTTGTGTTTTATCGATCCTTGCTTTGATATGGTTGGTTCTTATCGAGTTATCTTGTGCTGCGGTTATTAGGGATTCAGTTTCTCGGTTTATATGTCCTTTTCGCATCCATGTCCAGGTGTTTTCGTTATTCTCATCTTTTGTCATTCTTACGAATCTTCCGTGGAGTTGTTTCTCTTCCCATTTATCTTTTCTCGTTTTGTTATTATTATTATTATTATTATTATTATTATTATTGTTGTTGTTGTTGTTGTTGTTGTTGTTGTTGTTGTCGTCGTCGTCATCATCATCATCATCGTCTATATATTAATACGATAGCGTGTGTTATTTTCTGGGTCACGCTTACATCCAGGTCGTTTAATTGTTATGTGCTTCCATTTCTTGTAATAAATAATTTTACCATAAATTCTTCGTAAGTTTTGGTTTCGGTTTCGATTTATAGCTGATGGTACTCAATTAATTTAATTTTTTTATAAAGTTTGAGATTCGGTTTCGATTCCAGCTGATGAACCCAAGTCATATAGATATATTTTTTTTATTTTTGAATCACAACTTTATAATATATAAAAATCGATAGAACATTAACTCTATAATAATATATACGAAATCTGCAAGAATTAAAATATCATATTTAAGCGTGCTTTACGACCAGGCTTTGCCGGGCGTTCGTGCTAGCTTCGATAAATACTTTTGCAGTTTTAACAAAAAAGTTACAATAATATCAGAGCGTCTCCATTTACACTGAACATCTACAGAATGCCAACATAATATCAATATATTACATATGAAGGAGTCCCCTGTGGAATTTCCACAGGGGACTCCTTCATATGTAATATCTTATTATTATTATTATTATTATTATTATTATTATTATTATTATTATTATTATTATTATTATTATGCTTGTTCCTTCCTTAGTTAGTCTGTACGGTATGCTTTGAAAAAATGTTAAATACAATTTTTGAAGGCCAAGTTGCTTCCAAAATATCAAATTCGTGTGATTTCTTTTTATTCTGTCTCCAAAAACCTCAGGCAACCCTGGAAAATGGCCTTCTATTTGATATAACCTCGTTGTCGAATATCATTGTAATAATATATGAGCATTGTTGTAATTGTGTGAGATAGGAACTCGTAGTAATTTCAACGTGCAACAACAGCGAAACGTTGCGTAAAAAAGTTGAGCATTAGAAAGAAACAAGACAAAAATAACATTGTCTGCCAAGAGATACCGGACTGAAAAAAGTGAATAACACATTCTCTCTTAAAGTGTCATGTTATTATTTGTATTGAGCTATGTAGCATAATATTACTTTCTGAGTTTTTATTAGTAATTATTAATTTATCTCATCTGGGTCATTTCTATATTTAAAATATAATGGACACTATTTTCATAGGAATATTAATAAATTCATATTTGCTGTGTGATATTTTTCTCTCCGCCCCCCCCCAAAAAAAACTAATTTTTTGCACTATCTAGAAAAATATGAAATTTATCAAAAAAGAAATATTTGTTGATTTAATATATATTTTTCCTTTCGTGGTATTTTCAAGGTTCCTGTTAGTTATTATAAAGTGCGTGAATTATGTTTGCTATATACGGATAAGACAATGAGAAATAAGATTATTATGGCTGGGTGAGGTTTCTATTATCAGGCATTTAGATTAGTTAGGATTTCATCGTATCAAGGTTAAGTAAATAGTATTTTAGAAATGATTTTTTAATATTCATGCATTATCAGCAGCAGCATTTAGTAGTAGTAGTAGTAGTAGTAGTAGTAGTAGTAGTAGTAGTAGTAGTAGTAGTAGTAGTGTACATAAGTGAGAAGTACTGTGAAGGCATGATCTAAAACGAGTATGGAAGCGGCAGATTAATAGTGGAGGAAGAAGAGAGAGAGCACAAACGGCAAAGGGCTGCAAAAAGCTGGTAGAACCATATGACATCTAGACATGTGGCAATTGCAACAGACCTTCTGATTCAGGATATGCATGAACAGTAACAGCATATGATGCAATTCGGCAACGGACTAATCTCAGGTACAGAATCCCATTGTCTCCTGAGACAGACGGATGCCAACAAGTAAGTAAATACCGATGTCCGGATAGGGTTTTCGGTCTGTTATCCCAAGGTAAAATTAATCTTATTAAATTAAATCTAAGATGCCGTGCTGGTCTATTGACGAACATAACACACCAGGCATCAATCACGAAGAACCCGGTAAACAACGAGAAAAGGGCCTTCGGGTCAAGATCACAGTGTAGTATCTGTTCTTCAGATGCTGCACTTCAATTTCTTGTTCTCTGTCAGTGGAGGAGAAATCCTTCACGACTGAGACAATTTTTATCCACGTGAAAAAACGACCCTGGTGTCTAACTCTGTCCTGTGGCGAGGCATTGTAAGTAGGAACAACATTTGAAAGGCGATGCTAACTTTTCCATGTCACACGTTGGTGCGACTATCGTGTATGCAATTATATGTTCGTTTTCTTCATAACTCGTTTATTCTGGTTTGTTTAAGATTAACTGGCCAGAAGATTTCACAATAGTTTTTACTCTAGTTCAGACGAAGATCTGCGAACTTTTTAACCTTAATTTAAGCATCGTACCTAGTCTACTTACTTGGCACAGTTTCAATACTGTGTTCGTTAGAGATACGTCTTTGAAAATCATTCCGACAGCGGGTGAGCCGTTGTGGATTCTTTAGATCCTGGTCAGTTGTTGTTTTTCTGTTCAGTCTGAAGAGATTCACCTTGGCAGGCTATGCATTGTTTTTTTTTTGTTGTTTTTTTAGAAGAGAGTAGTTTATTGCTAATTGCATAGAGCGTTTTTACAGGGGAATGCCGACAAGGTTACTTGGGTATTTTTGTAGGCTAATCCTAGTGTGATAGCTTTTTAAAACCACACCTCAACTTGTATCTAACCTTCTAGAGATGGAGCAAATAAAATACTTGATCTGTTTTGTTAAGGAGATAGATTACTCCTCATTGCTAGAATGAACTAGCCCGAAATGTTATTCAGCAAAAAATATATAGTGGACTTCAAACATTGAATTCTAAATGTATTAATTACTTTCTACTATAATGTAAGAGCATTATATACACTCGACTTCGTTATGGATATTTATTCCAAATTTGGTGCGATTTTGCCCGGTAGTTTTGAAGAATATAAACGTCTATATCAACTGGAATAATAAAGATAACCTACACTTTTAGAGTTAACCCTATATCGGCCACCATTCGCCACCATTCGCCCATGTATGGAATATTGCTGTTATATTTGGGCTGGTGCATCTGCTACTAGTCTCTCGCTCCATGACAAGGTTCAAAAGAGAGTCGCAAACCTGATAGGCCCTGAACTGGCATCTAAGCTTCAGCCTCTGTCCCATCGACGAAATGTTGCATCCCTCTGCCTGTTCTACAAGTATTTTAGTGGTGAATACTCTGACGAACTGCAAGCACTTGTGCCCCCACGACGTAAGCACCCTCGACAAACCCGACAGGCTGCTAAATCCCACCCCCACACTGTAGAGATCCCTAGATGTAAAATATCTTTCTACTCCAATAGTTTCTTCCTCAGAACCGCTAGACTTTGGAATTCCATTCCAGGTCCCTGCTTCCCAACAGTACTGAAGTGTAACGTGAACCGACATCTTGCTGCCCAAATCCCTACATAGCACCCCAGTTGTTGTTGCCCCTGATAGTAGCCCCCTACACCAAAGTGGAAATTTGTCTTGTTTGGGGTGAAAATGTAATAAAAAAAAATAATAAAAAAAAAAAAAAATAGTGGCGTGTATTAACCACAAAATCACCAGATTATAGCGGTTGCGATTATACTTTGGGGATCGCTAGAATAATACTTATTTCAATATTGTCCTCAAAATCTTGAAGGCTCAATAGAAAAGGATCAAATAAGTAGTCGATTTAATTTCAATTTAGATATGAAGTGTAAAGGAGGACTTCCGGGGAAATACTCTATCAAATAATTGCCAACCATGTCCGCCATTTAGTTTATATAAATTTTAAAAACCAATTTAACTAAAACTTATATATATATATAAATATATATATATATATATATATATATATATATATATTCACTGTTAAAATATCAAAGAATAAAAACCATTTAATTTCACAAAGTTGTTGATAGTGTTGAACAAAAAGAACAAGATATATACATTTATTGTCGCGACAAATAGTAATTATGTTTATTCAAATTGAATAAAATGATATTATACACACACACACACACACACACATATATATATATATATATATATAACAAATAAATGACAAAAGTCCATATTCCAAAATTCATGATGTTGCCATTCTTACAATTTATTCCCTTAATTATATTGACATTCACAATTCTTGACAGCAACTGTTTCGTATCGCAAAAGCATTCATTTAATTACTATATCAATCAATTAATCTATTCTGCTCTTTACTCCTTAAAAGATATAGCAACTGTCAATCTATTAAAAGGAGAGAAAATTATTTGGGCATGAGTACAAAATCCGAAAATTAGAAGAGAAATTGCAATTACTATTTATTCTATCTTTTATTACGCCATGGCCAGAAACTTCGTTGAGCTATACCCTCGAGCGTTGAACCGTCCAGATTTGAATTTTGAGGGTGTTGGCAATGATCCTGTTGTTATAAGGGATCGATAGAGAGCATGTGTTGTACAGTGGCGCATCCTCCATCTCGCTCGTTGAACATTGTGCCACTTTCAGACATGATAGACGGCTCCTTTTGGACTTGGGATTTGTACACAACTGGCCAACTAGTAGATGACCTGCTAAATAAAACGGTTTTTATCAAACGGAAATGTAATCATGTCGTCTTTTCAATGACGACAATTTTATCGTTCCACCCTGTATAAATTACACTTGTGAAAATAGATAGATACAAATGATCAGACAGAGAGAGAAATAATGATGGATAAATGAACTAAAAACAAGGAAATTTCAAAAGAAGAAAGAAAACGAAACATAAAAAAAACTTAAGAAACAAAAGGCGGAAAGAAAATAATAATAAATAAATAAGCGAAAGAAAAAAAAAGAAACAAACAAACAACGGAAATAGAGAGAAATATAAAAAAAAAATAAGAGACAAAAAAAACAAAGAAAATAGTAACATAAAAGAAAACAAAATGAAATTGAAAAAGTAAAAAATAAGAATGAAAAATTGTGATGAATGAACGAACGAAAAAGAAAGAAACGCGAAAAATAGAAAGTAAACAGAAAAGGGAAAATGAATAGACGAAAAAATATGAAGAAAGAAAGAAAAAAAAATGAAGGAGAACGAAAGATGTCAAAATAGTAATAATAATTAATAATTAGTAATAATAAATAGAAATAAAAGGATAACAGAGTATAAGACGGCAAAAATAACATTAAAGTAGGTTGTTTGCTTGGTTTTTTTTTTTTTTTTTACGGCATACCAACCCTTTTTATGTCATTTAATGCCGAATCCAGTGATTTTGAAGAAAAAGTTTTTAACAGAATATTTTTTTTCAAGTCAGTTTTTTATTTAGAATGGACCTGGGAGCAATGTCAATTAAGGGGTAGCTCCACACTCCCCAAAGCCCACAAGCTGGGGCGCACCATCGGATATAGTTTAAGGTCATATCCAGGACCGAAACATTAAAGAAACGAAACAAAGGAAAAAAGAAAAATAAAAAGGGAAAGAGAGAAAAGGGAAAAGTAATAAATAAATAAATAATAAAAAACAGAATGAAAATTGGAAGAGACTACAGAAAAAATAATAATAACTGAAAAAAAGATGGAAAAACAAACGAATTCAGAAATATAAAAAGGAAAAATAATAATAAGGAAATTTTTTATTCAAAAAAATTGAAAGAAAAACAACTACAAATAAAATGAGGAGAGAAAAAAAATTGACATTACTTCCTCCTGCAATAAGACAATCAAAGACAATCTTTGCCCGAAAATCTTGGCAAATCGACAAACGAAAGAAAAAAATCGTGAATGTAACATTTTTTTTATATTCTAATCATGAAGCTTTTCAAACAAATAACAAAGACGGTAGATGATTCCCTAAAAATTGGCGCTAAAAACATTGTTTCCCCGCCGGTGGGCGTTTTATTGCAAGACGCGTTTTATTCGAAATCACACACACACACACACACACACACACACACACACACACACACACACACGCACGCACACACGCACACACACGCGCGTGCGCGCGCAGATATATATATATACACACACACACACACACACACATATATATAACCAAACACACGCATTCTGCAGAGATTATGGTGAATATATCGATGCATTTACTAGCTTAATCTGCCATGGTATTCAACAAAAATATGAATGAAAAGATATAAATAACAGAGAAAGATTGAATTGCGCCAATCTTTGACGTGGAAAAGTACACCTGCAATTACGATAGGTGTATGAAAAGCTCTAAGTGTCGTGTACTATGTTAAACATCAAAATACCTTATCTCTTGTGTTTTTCTTATACTTAAGACTTTTCATAGCACATCCGTCGTAGATAGACACAAAAACGATTGTGACTATTTTATGATTATTAAACGGATGCAAGACAGTAATAAAGATCAGAAGAGCATGATGGAATTCCCGGACAGAGCTATACTTTTTTGTAACATTCCAAAATGCCTGAATTACTCAACTTACAATCCGTCTTTTATCACATCTTTGTAAAGAGAAAGAGAAATGTTCTTTTTCTTGGATGGTCACCATTTATCAAGGCCGGGAAAATACTCAAGGATAAGGGTTAAGTGTTAAGTAGATGTTTAGATACGATCAAGAAGGATAAAACCTAAGTGGGGCTAGAATACCAAAACGGATGACTCAATAGGAATATTTTCACATTACACTAAAAATGTGAGTTAACGAAATCCTTTTTTCCATATGTAATTTAATAACACAAAATACATGAGAAAATGCACTTTAGTTCTGGGATTGGGTTATGTTTGAAAGTCACGTGGTTTTAATTGTTCTAATCAGCCGTAATTTGTAATTAACAGGACAATTTTTTAGCGTTTTATCATTAGAATTCTTTGAGAGGAGTAATTTGTACATTTTATTTATTTTCGGACTGTTATTCTCATCTTCATAGTTGTTTCACGACGTTTCAGCCAACTATTCTTCTGGACTTCATCAGGTCGTTAACAGTGACGGGATAGAAATGCTGAGTCTCTTTACTGTATCCTCACTAATTACTGCCTTCCATAGTTGTTGTCGTCGCACTACGTTTTGGCCAACTAATCCTCTGACCGGCTTTGGGTAGGATTGAAACCACTATCTTTAGGCAATGCTCACCTGGAACTGTAGAGACTCAACGCCTCTATCTACTGCGCCACAACGAAGGCCAGAGCAAGAGTTGACCGAAACGTCGTGAAACAACAACTACGAAGATGAGGATAACAGTCCGCAAAAAAATAAATTTTTAATTTTTTTTTTTTTTAATTTTTACGGTGGGTTTTAATAATTTGTCTTAGTTGGATTATTCTGACTACTTTTCTCATCTTGAGTGTTATTAGCTCAATGTTTCGGCTGATGTAACCTCCGACCTTCTTTAAGTGTATATTATCCAACTCAGGAATCTTTCTATCGAACTCGAGAATCTGTATGGAATTTCGAATGGAAGCATCGTGGCGAAATGGAAAAAGTACAAAGTACAATTCAGTTCTAAGCGACACTCTTTTGGGGGCTGAAGGTTCATCCTCGTTTGCCACGGGTAACGCTGGGTAGCCTTGCTAGTTGTTTATAAAAGACATTTGCCATTTATATTTGACAACATGTGATATGTTGTTCAACCCTCTCAGTCAGTATCTTCCAATTCACTCATTCAAACTTTACACGACTTCTTTTTATCATTTGTCAGCCACATTCTGGTATTTGTTTTCACTTAGTTACTAGCTTCTCTTATAGCCCCTGTTACCACCACCAAATCGTCTAAATATCTGCATGTACTAACTCATCGTAATATTTTCCGTGCGATTAGTAACGAACGTACATTTTCTTTCTAATTTTAGTAATGGTATTAATACGTTTATTTTTGTCATTGAATGTTCTTTTATGGTTGTTATACGTAGTAGTTTTTTTATATTTATGTTTCCGTGAGGAACTTTTCTACTTCGTTGAATGATGAAAACGGTTATAAAAGTTATTTCATAGTGAACAAAGACAAAGTAACCGCTAACAAAAACCGCTTATTTAACCAGATAGTTTCCTTGTGGATGAACACGGCTGATATGGCTGAACTTTTGTATGGATCTTTGTTATGACAAGGTGCAGCGAATTAAGTGTTATGGTATCCACTTGATGCAGAGTTAGGGATTAATAGGCATTGGTATTTAGGTTTCACTTTTTATCGGAAACTACAGAGCCGATCTGGTTGAAATTTTGAAATTATGAGATACGGTGAAATAAGTGCTATGGTATTTGAACAGTTAGAGAGTAATAGGAATTAATAGGTATTAGTATTTATGTTCTAATTTTTCTGTGAAACTACTGGTATGATCTGGATAAAGTATTGCATAGATCTTTAATATGATACGATGCAGTGAACTAAGTATTATGCTATCCGTTCGATGCACAGTAAGGATTAATAGTCTTTAATACAAAAATGAACACAAAGTTAAACATATTCAATCATCAGTTTGGCATAAAGCATTCTTTCTAAGTCAACGGGCTATAACTTTTGCCCGTTTTTAACAGTCTAGTCTTTCTATTTCTTGTTGATTTGGAAATGTATTGTTTAGAGAGATGTTTAGAAATTGAATCTCGTTGGATATGGTTTGGAAAACTTGATTTAAACGGTGTGCTTCTGCTTCTTTGGCTATAGTTTGTTAATCTGAATTTAAAGTGTGTGCTTATATGTGCGTGTACGTGCGTGTGCTCCTGCGTTTACTGTTTGTTATGCGCATTTGTTCGGCACTATTAATTTTCAGTAAAGGAAGAAATAAGTAAAGCAAAATTTATAGGGTTGCTGAAAGTAATTTAAAGCAGAAGTTTGGAAACTATTTTACCGGGTTTTTTTTTTGTTTGTTTGTTTTTTTGTTTTTGTTTGTTGCTCAACATACACATCCAAACACCCGGGCAACGCCGGGCTGAAATGCTAGTATATCTAAAAAATGAAAATGTCTTTCTGTGTGTCTGTCTGTGTACATTTCTCTACGCAATAACTCTGTCAATTTTCAGTCTACAGACTCAAGATTTGACATAATAGGTATTAAGATTTGGGAAAATAGTTTTAATCAGTTTTCGGACAGAAATTTGCTGTCAAGGTGTCAAAGTTCGACGATTTGACCTTCAAAAACTCTACAAAACTCCTCCGTAAATTTTTAGTTTAAACACTTGAAATTTTCAATGTAGGTTCTTTTTACATGGATCTCACTTTATAATTGGATGTGAGCCCAAAAAATAATTGTTAAGGGATAAAAATTGGTGTCAAAGTTAAAAAGAAAATTGACCTCTGCGGTCTTTACCAATTTCTGGTCTAAACATTTGAAATTTTACATAAACGGTATTCAGATATACGACAAGCTTTTTAACCGGTTTGAGTCGAAAATTTGAACTGTCAAGGGGTCAAGGTCTAAAAGAATTTACCTTTGTGGTTTCTCGCAAACTACTCAGCCAATTTTGAGCCTGAAAATTTGAAATTTTATATAAGAGGTATTCAGACATGCGGCAAGCTTTTTAATAAGTTGTGGGGCAAAGATTTGGCTGCCAAAAGGTCAAAGTTGAAAGAGTGACCTTTGCAGATTCTACCAAACTTCTCCGCCAATTTTGGGTCTAAACACTTGAAATTTAAAATGTAGGTAATTTGGACAAGGGTCAAACATTTTATTTTGATTTGAAACCAAAATAATAAACGTTCAGGAGTAAAAATTGGAGTCAAAGTTTTTTTTTAGATCTACCTCTACGAAATTACTCAGGCAATTTTTGGTTTAAACATTTGAAATTTCACATAAAAGTATATTCACACGTAGGGCAACCTATGAACAGTAAAATAGGCCTCGAACAGAGCCGGGCAGAAATGCAAGTAATAAATAAGTTTGGTTTTGAGAGTAATAGGAAATTAATAGGAAATTAATAGGAAATAATTTTTGGTTTAAGATTAATAGTGAATTATTAGTAAAATGTTTGGAGTTGATACAATAGTAAATTAGTAGCAAATAATTTTGAGTTTGAGATTAATAGTGACTTAATAGTAAATAAGTTTGGATTTAAAAATAGTAGTAAATTAATAACAAATAATTTTGGGTTTGAGATTAATAGTGAATTAATCTATCTATCATATCTATTAAAATAATATGGTCTGTGTGTGTGCAAACTACTCTCAATTTTTAGTCTAAAGACTCGTTATTGAGATTTGGGAAAACATTTTTAATTAGTTTTTGGCCAGTAATTTGTGAACGTGTCTGTGTGTATGTCCGTCTTCGGCCAGAAATTTGGCAGTTAAGTGGTCAAAGTTTAACGATTTGACCTTTGAGAACTCTACCAAACTCCACCAATTTTGTGTCTGGACACTTGAAATTTTAGATATAGGTTCCTTGGACATGGATTTAACTTAATAACTTTATTTGAGCCACAAACAATAAATGTTAAAGAGTCATAATAGGGGTCAAAGGTAAAAAAAAATTGACTGCTTCGGTCTCTACCAAATTACTCAGACAATTTCTGGTCTAAACATTTGAAATATTACATAAAGAGTATTCAGATATAGGGCAAGCTTTTTAATCGGTTTGGGTCGAAAATTATTAGTTACCAATATATAAATGTATGTGTTATGTTTGACGTTCATTTTCGTCGCCAACTGTTATGTTTGCAGGTTAAACCAAATAACGTATAAGGCAATACAAATGAAGACTAAACAAACAAAGTTAGATCAATAAGGAGTGTATTAGGAAAAGTATATTTACAGTATATTTACATAATGGTTGTCAAGTAAGAGAGTCTTGGCTGGAGAACATATCTGCTCTCGGCTCGGCCTTCGGTGGCTTTTGGTTAACACACACTAAGACTAACCGAGTCTTGCAATTTATGTGTAATATTGTCCACATATGTAAATGAGTGGGTGTCACCACAACAGTATGTATGTATGTTTGCATGTCTGCCCAACACTTTCGACAGACGCGACGGATTTTCTCTAGATCAGTATCGTTTTGAAGTTCGACTCTTCAAACGACAAATATCGAAAAATTGGCTAAAAACATTAATATCTTCACCTTGAACTGGGAACTTTTCTACAGGGAGGTCGCTTTTTTCGCCGATATTTTTGAAAGTCATCCTCTCCTTTCGACTGTCCAGCCTTAATTTTAAAAAAATGTCACTTCCGGTTTGGCGGTGGTCGTAACAGCATAGACGTCAGGTTTTTCCCCTGTTCTTTTCCTCCATTGCCGTACGGGTTCGAGCCTGCCTTCCTACTACCACTTTTTTTTTTGCTCAACATACACCTCCAAACACCCGGGCAACGCCGGGCTGAAGTGCTAGTATATCTATAAAAGTGAAAGTGTCAGTCTGTCTGTCTAGGTGTCTGTCTGTGTGTTTGTCTGTCTGTCTGTGCGTCTGTCTATGTACATTTCCCTACACAATAACTTTGTTAATCTTCAGTCTACAGACTCGAAATTTGATATACATGGTACTGAAATTTGGGGGAATCTTTGTAATCCGTTTTGCAGCCAGAAATATGGCTATGAATGGGTCAAAGTTCAACTATTTGACCTGTGGGAACTCTATTTTGGGTCTAAACGATTGAAATTTTAGATATAGGTTCCTTGGACATGGATATAACTGAATAACTTGATTTGAACCCAAACCAATAAATGTTAAGGGATCATAATTGTGGTCAAAGTTTTAAAAAATTTGACTGATTCGGTCTCTACCAAATTACTAAAACAATTTCTAGTCTAAACATTTTAAATTTTACACAGAGGGTATTCAGAGATAGGGCAAGCTTTTTAATCGGTTTGGGTCGAAAATTTGAGTTACCAATACATAAATGTATGTATGTATGTTTGTATGTTTGCATGTCTGCCTAAAACTTTCGACAGAAGCGACGGATTTTTACAAGATTTGTATCGTTTTGAAGTTCGACTCTTCAGACGACAAATATCGAAAAATCGGCTAAAAACATTAATATCTTCACCTTTAACTGGGCACTTTTCTACGGGCGGGTCGCTTTTTTCGCCGATATTTCGAAAGTCATCCTCTCCTTTCGATTGTCTAGCCTTAATTAAAACTTACGTAACTTCCGGTTTGGCGGTGGTCGCAACAGCAAAGACCTCAGGTTTTCTCCCCGTTCTTTTCCTTCTTTGCAGGGCAGGTTCGAGCCTGCCTTCCTACTACCACTTTTGTTTTTGCTCAACATACACACCCAAACACCCGGGAAACGTCTGGCACCCATGCTAGTATATATATATATATATATATATATATAGAGAGAGAGAGAGAGAGAGAGAGATCTATATATCTATATATCTATAAAAGTGAAAATGTATGCGTGAGTGTTTGTGTACATTTCCCTACCAAATAACTCTGTCAGTTTTCGATCTAGAGACTCGAGATTTGACACAAAAATATTGAGATTTGGGAAAATCCTTTTAATTGGTTTTCCGACAGAAATTTGTCGGTCAAGATGTAAGTTCAACAATTTGAGCTTTGAAAACTCTAACCAACTCCTCCGCTAATTTTGAGTCTAAGCACTTTAAATTATAGATGTAGGTAACTTGGACATGGGTAAAACTTTATATTTTGATTTGAGACTAAAATAATAAATGTCAAGAGGTCAAAATTGGGGTCAAAATTGAGGTCAAAATTTAAAACAATTACTTCTGCAGTCTCTACGAAATTACTCAAACAATTTTTGGTTTAAACATTCGAAATCTTACATAAAGTGTATTCACACGTAGGCAAGTTATGAACATTACATAGGGCCCGAGCAAAGCCAGACAGAAATGCAAGCAGTAAATATGGTTGGTGTTGAGAGTAATATTAAATTAATAGCAAATACTGACGACACTACCATCTATGGTAGCACATCAAAGACCGTAAACGACCAAGTTCTCTCTGATTCTCTCTCCTCTGATCTTGAGTACGTAGTACAATGGGGAAAGAGGTGGCTTGTTACTTTTAATGCATCTAAAACCAATCTTCTATCTTTACATCATCAATGCTCTGATGCCCATCTGTCATCAATTGAAATGAATGGCTCTGGTCTTGGGGAGGCTTCATGTTTTGACAAGCTTCTGGGATTGAGCTTTACTCCCGATCTGAAATGGAACACGTATCTCGAATCAATTGCCAATATCGCTGGAAAAATGGTGGGATCCTTCTACGGCTCCAGCAGATGTCTCACTCCTGATGCAATTGTCTACCTATATACAAGCCAGGTACGGCCAACGATGGAGTGTTGTTGCCACATCTGGGCAGGAGTTGCTAGAATCAACTTATCCTCTCTTGACAGAGTTCAAAATAGACTTCGTAGCTTAGTGGAGGAGGCAACCTGCAACCTCTTTCCCACGGAAGAGATGTTGTGATTCTGTCTGCTTTATCGTTATTTTCATGGCAAGTGCTCATCTGAACTTCAATCTATGGTCCCCCCTCGCCAAACATTCACGAAAAACACTCGTCTAGCCAAAACCACTATCAATAATTCCCCACACTCTTTATCTGTGTCTAAACCTAAATGTAGATTCCATGAAGAAATTTTCTTTCTTAGAACTGCACGCCTGTGCAATTCCCTTCCGTTTGGCTGCTTTCCAGCTGACTATAATCTGATTGTCTTAAAGTCCAACGTAAACAAGTTCTTGATGAATCGTCCCTCTAAGTAATCCAATTTACAAAATTCCCACTATTTATGTTTACTACGCTATAATCATAAGGACCAGTGTATACTCATTAAATCTTATGCCCGAGTAGCCCCTGGGCTTTGATAAGTGGTGATTCTTGTGTAAAAAAAAATAATAATAATTTTGAGTTTGAGATTAATAGTAAATAAGTTTGGATTTAAGAGTAATAGTAAATTAGTAGCAAATAATTTTGGGTTTGAGATTAATAGTGAATTTATAGTAAATAAGTTTGGATTTGAGAGTAATAGTAAATGACTAGCAAATAATCTCTATTTATTTATGAAAGTGAAATTGTCCCTGTGTGTACATTCCCCTACCAAACTACTCTGTCAATTTTTAGTCTACAGACTTCATATTTGACATAAGGGGTATTGAGATTTGAGAAAATCTTTCTACTCAGTTTTCGACCAGAAATTTAGTTCAACAATTTGAGCTTTGAAAACTCTACCAAACTCTTCCGCGAATTTTGGGTCTAAAAACTTGAAAGTTTAGATATAGGTTACCTGGACATGAGTACAAACTTTTTAATATATATATATATATATATATATATATATATATATATATATATATATATATATATATATATGCATATAAAGTTATTAAAAGTACGGGCTGCACTGCTAATATATATATATATATATATATATATATATATATATATATATTATGACACACAGGTAGGCATCTTAATCAACCACTTCCTCCGCAAAAACTACCCATTCAAGATATTAAAAGAAGCCATCAGCAGAGCATCACACATTAGCAGACACAACCTACTTACATACAAAAACAACAAAACATCCACACGAATACCTATGGTATTTCACTTCAATAATAACACCAAACATTTATACAACCCCATGAAACAGATCTTCAAACAATTACAACAGGACCCCACACTCAACACAATATACAACGAACCACCCATTTGTGCCAAACGACAACTCCCCAACTTACGTTCCTTACTCACATCCACTCGGATTAACCGCACCCAAACATCTCAAGGAAACAAACCTTGCAATAGACCCAGGTGTCTAATATGTACACATATTAACACCAGCAGCACATTCACTCCTCCAGGCACCAACGTCCATCTCAAACTTCCCCCTCTAAATTGCAACAGCTCAAATGTAATATATCTGTTATACTGCACAAAATGCACAAAAGGCAACTACGTGGGGGAAACAGGCCTGGAGTTCCGCCTACGTCTTAATAACCACAAACACACCATCAGAGATAAATCTACACAGCATCCAGTAACTATCCACTATAATTTACCTAACCACACAATAGACAATATCAGATATATCCTCATAGCATCCAATTTTATTACACAACACCAGAGAAGAAAATATGAAAAAAAATTAATTCTAAAACTCAACACGCATACTACAGGCCTTAACAAAAACCTAGGACTACTCAGTGACTACAATTTTCATAACTACAAAGATATTCTATAAACATTTCCTTGGGACTAAAATGCACGGTGAGATGGGGGAACTCTTTCCGAAATCTTTACATTTTCCTTAATGTTTTCTTTCTTTATCATCTCATACACATGGCATGTGTATGTGTGTGCGTATTATGTACGCATATTTGTATGTATTTGTGCGAGTGTATGTGTACGCGTACCTGATAGTGTATATACACGTCAGTATATGTATATACATGTATGTGTATGTACATGTATATATATATATATATATATATATATATATATATATATATGTACATTTGGATATATGTGTATGTGTGCGCATATATGTGTGTATGTTTTCAAAACACAGTTTCTTTAAGAGTTAATTTTCTTCATATTACCGTATATGTATATGTGTATATAAGTGTATGTATTTCTCGCACACCTATACTTCTTTTCCCGTCACTCTCTTCTCCTCTTCCTCTCTCTCTCTCTCTCTCTCCCTACATTCGCTTATGTAAACTTATATGTATATATGTACAGCTGTCTCTACGTGTAAATGTATGCGCAAGCATTTATTTATGTACATGTATGTCTGTTAGTATGTATATATATATGTATATATGCATGCATTTATGTATGCATATGTGCATATATATATATATATATATATATATATATATATATATATATATATGTATATATTTGTACATGTGAGTATTTGTTTGTATACGTATGTATATGTACATATTAATATACATATTAATAAAAAGTAGCGTTTCGTTTTTGTCTTAAAACGGTTGAATTTAGAAACGACGTTTTCGTTCTTTTTCGAACAAGAAATAGCCGTTAAATTACAAATGAGCATCATAGCGTTTCTCCTCATAACGTTTATATCCTTTAAATTCTTATTCTCTCTTAGAATAAATAATATCGTTAGAATTCATAGGATTAGACAGTTAAAGACGCGTTTCTCATTTTTATTTACTGTTTAATTTTTAATTTTTCGTTTGTATGTATATATGTACTGTGTGCATGTGTGTATGTGCGTACTTATATGTTTATATATTTAAGACTGACGTGACACCTTCTCATTGGCTATACCTCCTTCTCCTCCTCCTTCTTCACCTCCTCCTCCTCCTCTACCTTCCTTCCTTTTCCATTCCCCTTTTCCCCGTGCATCCTCATATTTTCACTACACCGATGAAGACTGAAGGATCGGTCGAAAATATGTACTTATGAAAAAAGTTTTTTAATTTTTTTTCATAATATTATTATTTTGTATTCCTGCACGTCACCAATTAAAAACGAATAAAGAAAAAGTTTAAGCTTTTATACTTTTCGCATTCTTTTTTATTCATATATATATATATATATATATACTGCACTGCTAGTATATATATATATATATATATATATATATATATATATATATATATATATATATAACATTATGTCGTTTGAAAATGTTCATAATAACAGCCTTTTTTTTCAGACTTATTGAATAAAAAACACTTTAACAATAAAACATTATGAAAACCATTTCCTTTATAAGGAAAAGAAAACAAGCGAAAATAGTATACCTTTATCTCATCCTTGCAAAGTATTTTTTAAAGATTTATAAATTTACCTATTTCCTATCTCCATTTAAAAAAAATCAACAAAATTATCATACAATGTTACCAGTAATTACCTATGTCCATTTAATATGTTTATTAATACTATATTCATTGAGTTTTTAAATTAAATTACTTTATTTTTTTATTTAATTTCAATTTTATTGTCTAATCCGAACTAATCAACTAAGTTATATTGTTGCGATTCTATGTTAGTTTCGTATCTGGAATTTGCTTTGTTTATTTATAAAAATATCGGCTAACTCATGTATATGATTTAAGAAAAGTTTATGTTTAAAACTTATTCAATGAGAAAAGAAGGTTTAACATTACTTTATACTTAGTTCATTCTCATTCTTCATTTAAAATTAAGGATCTCAATTTATTTTTAATTTTTAATTCATTTGTGTTCGTTCTTTCCTATTAAGATTTACGATTATCGGATATTTTAGATGTAAAAAAGGTAGGTAATTTAGTACGTTCTAAATTTTAAAGATTTAGTTGAATTATAAGTTACCAAAATCCTAGTATGTATCCATAACGTTGAAAGGGAAGTAACTCAAGCCATTCGATATTCATGCAGGTTTGTAGGTTTGGTAAAATTCTAATATGCATTTATGATTTATTTATTAATTAAACAAATCAAATTAGAACTAGGCTAACCTATTCAAAATATAAGTTTGTAATTCGTATCTTAACCGTAATACTGATTTTATTACTAAAGATTTAACCTACGTTTGCCATCCAAACGTAATTTTCTGAGGTTTGCATGTTAATTATTTTATTATTATTTTTATTTAATCGTATTCTTCTTCTATATGTACTGTATATTATGCTTATATTCCTTCTCCCGTCTTATTTAATATGGATAAAATGTAAATACTGTGTAGAAACCTATTGCATATAAATTTTAATTGTATTACATATTCTTCGAAATTTTATTCTAAAAACTAATTTATCAGATTGATTTATTAATTTTTAAAACCAATTATTAATCAATATTAATCAAATTGTTATATTAACTCCAAATTTGAAATTAAAACTAAATCCGACTTCAATTTCAAATTTAAATTTTAAAATCAATTCCAATATCAAAATTAAATATTTATTTAAAAATGTATATTAAAATTTTAATGTAGTCTTTGTTTTTTTGGGGGGAATGCTTATCTAGCCTGAGGAAAAAGTACACTCTATTAAAGTCTTGTGATTATATCCCTCTTTTTTAGCTATTCAATATGACAATTTAAAATAAAAATAAAAATAAAAATTTAAATAAAAATTTTAAATTAAAAAAAAAATTACTAAAAAATGAAAATTAAATTAAATTAAAATTAAAATTAAAACTTTTTATTTTGGAATTAAAGTTTTGCCTTTTTTACCATCCCAATTTATAAGGACTGGCCTCCTTCTGTGCATACAACACTTCAGGCATTCGCTCCGCACATTTAAACAGCTTTTCCCTTGGTCATGAATTTGCCGTAGAATATGGTACTTATCAGCATTGCAAAGTGAGCATTGTTTAACATCTGCAGAGTTTCAATTTTCCTACATTTAATAGTTAAAAGGTTCACCATTTTCTTTATACTCCCACACGCGGTTTGCTAAGGCTGTAGTAATCCTTGTTTTCGCTCTAAAAGAGTTCATATGTGAATATTATCTGTGTCTAAATTAACCTTATGTCTTTTCAATGTACTTTTCAGGTTTGTTTGTAGATTTGTCAGTGATGGTAACTTCGTATACATGGGATTCAGCCTTACGCTTGCCTTCTAGTGGACACTCGTTTTTTGGATATGCAAGAGCAGCATGCTTTTGCTATCTTTGTTAGTTCCTTAAAGGTAATTAACTTAATCGCTGATGCCGTTGAATAACTTAATTTCACAGTGTTCTTATTAAAGATTTTATGTAGTCTGCGTTTTTGTAGGAAAATGCCTACCTTTAGTATTATGTGAGAACGGGGGTAAGAGGCAAATTATATTCCTCTTTCTATTTCTTTATTTTATTTTCTTGTTATTTATTTATCTGTTGGAATTTTATGTTCTCGCTGAATCAACGTTATAATATGACGAATTTATTTTCAATTTTATTATTTAAATTTTAGGTTGTTCAAAAAAATGAAATTTGAACGAGATCTCCTAATGTATGTTTCCAATTCCGGTCATAAAATAGATGAGCTTCGGCTGAATAGAGCTCGGCGGAATAGATATGGGTATCTATGTGTATTCATCCTGATATGGGTATCTGTTATCAGATTTGAAACCGAGAGTACCGATTACTTAAGTCATCCAAACATTTTGTAAAAGAAACTTTCATAAGACCAAAATACACTTCTAAAGTATATTTCTCCTAGGCCTACATTCAATAAATAGGATAAATAAGTGGGGATATATAAGAGAAATATTTTAGTCTTTTTGAAAGTTTCTTTTTGATGGTTTATGTTTAAACTACAAAAAACACCCTCAGTAATTAATTATGGCACCACGTTCGGTGTTCTTTAAAGTATTATAAAATTATGTACCCATAAAAATCTTCATATATATATATATATATATATATATATATATATATATATATATATATATATATATATATATATAAGTGTTCAGTTTTTACAACTCTTGGAATTCGAAAACAGAAAAAAAATGAAACATGGAACAAACAAGGACCGCCACAGCTGGATTCAACACCAATGTGTGTGAGTCAGCTGGGTGAATGTCTTTTATCTGCGTGATGGAACTCTGGAAGATGAACGACAAATATGATTTTGTCTTTAATGATCTACCGCGGCAGCTGATTATTAATAATACTTTAGAGTCTTTCGTGCCGCAAACGTAGGATCTATCGACTAAATTCAATTCTTTGTTGTAAAATTACTATGAAGTTGGAGGAATTTTTACAAGCGTAAAAACCGATGTCTGCAGAACTTGACAATAAGTATTTCTATCTCATCCATTCTGTCACCTTCTTTCTGTGTTTTTTATCTAATTTATTATCTTTGAAAGTGTACACATGCACACACATAAATATATGCAAATGTCAGATTCACATACACTTGATATGTATATAAAAAGATTATATTTATCATATAGTAAGGTACGTGTATTTATCTTTATCTCTGTGTCTATATCTACTATTATATAAAAATCACTTTGTGTGTGTGTGTGTGTGTGTGTGTGTGTGTGTGTGTGTGTGTGTGTGTGTGTGTGTGTGTGTGTGTGTGTGTGTGTGTGTGTGTGTGTGTGTGTGTGTGTGTGTGTGAGTTCCTTTCTCATTAGTTCTAAAACGGCTGAGTCTATTTTGTGAAAATTTCATACAACGTTAATTTATACGTCTGGCACTGTTCTTAGATATGTTTTGTACAGAAATTCATTCGATAAATATCGAAGCTCGAAGTAAATCCTGCTTAAAAAATCTTTTCTGTCTTACAGATAAAAATAATAATTTTTACAGAGGAATATTTTACGTTAACCCGGTAAGGGAGATAATAAAATTTTAGCTAATTATTTCTTCTTAAAAAAAAAAAAGATTTATTATAATCTGGAGATATAGCTTAGTGGTAGAGCATTCGACTACATATCGGATTATCCCTCTGTTCGAGCACGCCTGTACCTCACAATTTGATAGTTCTGATAATTAATGGGATCAATTTACGATAAAAGAAGAGGTACTATTTAAAATCGCTGAAAATTATTTCTTCGTTTGCATATTTTAAAACTAAACATCATGAAAGGGGACTTTTCTATGGCATTCATCGTCAAGCCCAAATATCAGCTGACGGGATATTGTAAACAAACACAAACAGAATTTGATGAAGGAAATTATCATTATTATTTTTTTCGAATTAGTCCACCAGGCGAACTATTCCTCGTAATATATAATCATCAAGTGAGGATTGATTCTATAATAATATGCAATCTAAAAAAATTAAAATATCATGTTTAAGCGTGTTATACGACTGAGCAACACCGGGCTATATATACTAATATATGTTGAGCAAAAAAAAAAAGTGGTAGTACGAAGGCAGGCTCGAACCCATACTGTGAAGGAGGAAAAGAACGGGAAAAAACCTGACGTTTATGCTGTTACGACCACCGTCAAACCGGAATTGACATTTTTTAAAATTAAGGCTAGACAATCGGAAGGGGAAGATGACTTTCAAAATATCGACGAAAAAAGCGACCCCCCCCTGTAGAAAAGTTCCACTAAAAGTTGAAGGTATTAACGTTTTTAGCCAATTTTTCAATATTTGTCGTTTCAAAGGTAGTACTTCAAAACGATACTGATTTTGGTAAAATCCGTTGCCTCTATCGAAAGTTTTAGACAGACATGCAAACATACATATATACATACATTTATATATTGGTAACAAAACATTTTCGACCCAAATCGATTAAAAAGCTTACCCTATCTCTGAATACCCTTTATGTAAAATTTCAAATGTGTAGACCAGAAATTGTCTGAGTAATTTGGTAGAGAGCGCAAAGGTCAATTTTTTATGATCTTTGACCCCTATTATGACCCTTAAAATTTATTGTTTTGGGATCAAATTAATTTATTAAGTTAGATCCATGTCCAAGAAACCTATATCTAAAATTTCAAGTGTTTAGACCCAAAATTGTCGGAGGAGTTTGGTAGAGTTCTCAAAGGTCAAATCGTTGAACTTTGACCTCTTAACAGGCAAATATCTGGCCGAAAACCAATCACGTAGATTTTCCCAAATCTCAGTACCCTGTATATATAATTTCGAATCTGTAGACTAAAAATTGACAGAGTTATTGCGTATAGAAATGCACACAGACACATACACACACACACGTCCACTTTTATAGATAGATAGATAGATAGATAGATAGATAGATAGATAGATAGATAGATAGATAGATAGATAGATAGATTGAACAAAAATATATTCGTATACATAACTATATATGGAAACAATTTTTTGTTTTCTGTAAAGATTTTACGCAAATATAATGCAAGTATAAATCATGTAGAATATCTGCAATCATACAATTACATGTAATCTATATATCTATAAAAGTGAACGTGTCTGTCTGTGTACATTTCCCTATGCAATAACTCTGTCAATTTTCAGTCTACAGACTCGAAATTATATATACAGGGTACTGAGACTTGGGAAAATCTACGTGATTGGTTTTCGGCCAGAAATTTAGCTGTTGAGGGGGCCAAAGTTTAACGATTTGACCTTTGAGAACTCTATCAAACTCCTCCGACAATTTCGTGTCGAAACACTTGAAATTTTAGATATAGGTTCCTTGGATATGGATCTAACTTAATAACTTGATTTTAGCCCAAAATAATAAATTTTAAGGGGTCATAATAGGGGTCAAAGTTAAAAAAATTGACTTTTTTTTTTTTTTTTGCTCAGCATACACCTCCAAATACCCTGGCAACGCCGGGGACCCATGCTATAAAACTGAAAGTGTCTGTTTGTGTGTGTGTGTGTGTGTCTGTGTACATTTCCATACGCAATAACTCTGTCAATTTTTAGTCTACAGACGCAAACTTTGATGGACAGGGGACTGAGATTTGGGAAAATCGATGTGACCGGATTTCGGCCAGAAATTTGGCTGTTAAGGGGTCAAAGTTCAACGATTTGACCTTTGAGAACTCTACCAAACGGCTCCGACAATTTTGGGTGTAAACACTTGAAATTTTAGATATAAGTTCCTTGGACATGGATCTAACTTAATAACTTGATTTGAGCCCAAAACAATAAATGTTAAGGGTCACAATAGGGGTCAAATTAAAAGAAAGTGACCGTGTTTTTGTTTGTTTGTTTTGTTTTGTTTTTGTTTTTTTTTTGTTTTTTTTGCTCAGCATACACCTCCAAATACCCGGGCAACGCCGGACATAAATGCTAGTAGTCAACTAAAGATGATCATCCCATTAGAAAACCTAAAAAACTAATAGGGAATTAATTAAAATGAGTGTTTAAAAGAATATGCAAATTAGCTAGATCATTTACTAGTGAATGCAATTCCACAACCCATATATAAGTAAATTGTATTTTCTTTTTAAATAAAGAGAAAAGCGGGTTTTTAATATGAATATCAATACACACAAAAGAATAAGAATTCATAGAAGTATATATATACTAGCAGGAGTGCCCGGCGTTGCTCGGGTGTTTGGAGGTGTATGCTGTGCAAAAAAAGCAAAAAAACAAAAAAAATGGTTAATTTTTTAAAACTTTGACCCCTATCATGACCCCTTAAAATTTATTGTTTCGGGCTCAAATCACTTTATTAAGTTAGATCCATGTTCAAGGAACCTAAATCTAAAATTTCAAGTGTCTAGACCCAAAATTGTCGGAGGAGTTTGGTAGAGTTCTTAAAGGTCAAATCGTTGAAATTTGACCCCTTAACAGCCAAATTTCTGGCTGACACCCGTCACATCGATTTTCCCAAATCTCAGTACCCGGTATTTCAAATTTCGAGTCTATAGACTAAAAATTGACAGAGTTATTGCGTAGGGAAATGTACACAGACAGACAGACACACAGACAGACAGACAGACAGACACACAGACACGTTCACTTTTATATATATATATATATATATGTGTGTGTGTGTGTGTGTGTGTGTGTGTGTGTGTGTGTGTGTGTGTGTGTGTGTGTGTGTGTGTGTGTGTGGAACTTACGTTGGGGCTTATTTAGAAGTAAGCATGGAATGAAAATGAAGGTATAAAAACTATATATATATATATATATATATATATATATATATATATATATATTCATTTATTTAACAGAATGCACATTAATTTAGGGGTGTAGTGCCCCTAAATAAATGTGCATTCTGTTGAAAAAATGAATATATATATATATATATATATATATTCATTTTTTCATTTTCTTTTTCTTGTTTGCTTATATATATATATATATATATATATATATATATATATATATATATATATATACTAGCAGTTCTAGCCCGGTTTTGCTCGGGCCCTATGTACTGTTCATAACTATATATATATATATATATATATATATATATATATATATATATATATATATATATATATATATATTCAAAAGTTTGCTTAAACTATATCCAGTGGTAAGGTAACAGCTTGTGAGCTTTGGGGAGTATGTGGCCACCCTATAATTACCATTGCTCCCAGGTCGACTCTGACCTGGAGTGGTTGTACCTGTTAGGGTTCCAACTATGGGTTTAATAGAAACCGACTTGAAAACAACAAATATATTTGGATTCGGAAGTAAATGACCCGAAAAGGGTTGATATGCCGTAAAACAAAAGCAACCAACGCACCAATCAAAAAGTTTGACATATGTCCAGGTAACCTACATTTAAAATTTCAAGTGTTTAGACCCAAAAGTAGCGGAGGAGTTTGGTAGACTCTTCAAAGGTTAACTCTTTCAACTTTGATCTCTTGGCAGCCAAATTTTCGCCCAAAAACTGATTTAAAAGCTTGCTGCATGTCTGAATACTCTTTATGTAAAATTTCAAATGTTTAGACCAAAAATTGGCTGAATAGTTTGCTAGAGACCGCAAAGGTAATATATTTTGAGCTTTGACCCCTTAGCCAAAATCCGATTAAAAAGCTTGCTGTATGTCTGAATACATTTTATGTAAACTTTCAAACGTTTAGACCAAAAATTGGCTGAGGAATTTGGTAGAGACCGAAGGGGGTCAATTTTTTTTTTTTAACTTTGACCCCTTAACATTTATTGTTTGGGGTTTAAATAAAATTTTAAAAAGTTGATCAATGTCCATGTAACTTAAATCTAAAATTTCAAGTGCTTAGACCTAACATTGGCGAAGAAGTTTGGTAGGGTTTTCAAAGATCAAATCGTTGAACTTTGACTCCTTGGCAGCCAAATGTCTGGCCGAAAACCGATTAAATTTTTTTATATATATATAAGCGTGTGTGTGTCTGTCTGTCTGTCTGTATGTATGTATGTATGTATGTATGTATGTGTATATATATATATGTGTGTGTGAAAGGGAGGGAGGGGGAGAGAGAGAGAATGTGTGTGTGTGTCTGTCTGTCTGTCTGTGCGTGTGCACGTGTGTGCGTGCGTGCGTGCGTGCGTGCATTCCAGTATTTCCGTTTGATGAAAATCGTTTTTTATTTGTTTTTTTTTTGTTTGTTTGTTTGTTTTAGCATTTATTTTTCTTGCAGACCATTTACTAGTTGGCCAGTTGCGTACAAATACCGACAACGATAGGAACCTTCTATCATGTCTGAAAGTGACACAATGTTCGACGAGCGAGATCGGAGATGCACCGTTGTATAATTCAAGCTTTCTACCGATCCAAGTTATGACAACAGGACCATTGCCAGCACCCTCAAAATTTATCGCTTGATTGCCACGAATAACAGAGATGTGCCTCAAATCTTCGCAGTCGGCTTGAAAGTTTACACCAAGTGTACCTGGATATACTGAAGAGTGTGATGATGTACTCCCGCAATCAGGCGGCCGTGGGAGGTGTGGCAGCAGGACTCGGCGCCGGCCCACAAGTCAAAAGATACACAGGCTTGGCTTCAGAAGGAGTGCTACGACTTTGTTTTCGCTGTCCTCTCCTCCGCTGACCTGAAGCCGTTGGACTACTTTGTTTGCCATACGTCGATAACATCACCAACATGACTTCCTACAACACCAAAGCTAGCTTGATCGCCGCCATCCGCCGAATATTCGCCGGCGCCTCTGGAAAAAGCATGCTCCCAGTTCTGAACCCGTACCGATTGAGGCAGAAAGCGGCTACATTGAACAGATGTCAGCTCTACTACATAATCAAGTTATCTGAATTGATTTTTTTTAAATAAAAGTTTTTAAAAAAAGCTATAGTGTTGTTTTCTTTACGGCGACACTTTCATAGTTCCACCCTGTATAATTTAATTGCTCTAGACACGTATTGAGCACTTTCGAAAAAATATTGGTTTTAGTTCATGTTATGAATATACCTGAACTTATATAATCAATTATATACATGTATATAAATGATTAATTAAGTTCAGGTATATTCATGACATGAACTAAAACCAATATATATATATATATATATATATATATATATATATATATATATATATATATATATAAAGAGAAAATATAGAAAACAAAAATAAATGTACGTTTATACAGTTCGACATCATAGACTTCTATCCCTCGATATCTGAAGAACTTTTTAACATTGCCCTAGAATTTGCCGAGGCATACACTGATATATCCTCGGAAGAAATCAACATTATAAAAAAATGTAGAAAATCAGTTCTAATAAATAACAATAACTAATGGATAAAAACTAAAATGAAAAATTCGTTTGATTTGGCGATGGGTGCCAGGGATTCTGCAGAGGCATCATCTCTTGCGGGATTATTCATTCTATATACCCTCACAAGCATATTTGATACTACGGATATCAGCCTATATAGAGATGATGGATTAACTATAATAAAAGACTCCAACAAAATCAAGGGAGGTAACTTTAAGAAAATCATACACAAGGAAATGAAAAAATTAGGCCTAAAAGTAGACGTATTAACATAAAAATAGCAAACTTCCTGGGCGTCACGTTAAATTTAGAAAAAAAAACACATATGAACCCTACTTAAAAGATAACGCTACTCCAATATACGTAAACCCTAAGTCCAATCACCCACCATCAATTATAAAACAGATTCCTAACTCGATCGTAAGTAGACTCAGCAATAACTCAAGCGATGAAAATGCATTTAACAGGTCAACCAATATCTATGAAACAGCCCTAAAAATAGTGGATACGAAAATATTGATATCAAATATAAGCAACAAAACACCAATAACTGTAATAAAATTAAAAATAGAAGAAAAAGAAATATAATCTGGTATACGACCCCATACAATCAAATGTTAAAAACAAAACTTGGCAAGAAATTTCTAGATCTTATCGAAAAGCACTTTCCCGCAACCAAACCCCTACACAGATGTTCTAGAAAAATACCCTAAAGTTATCTTACAGCTGCTGCGAAAATTTAGACATGATAATTAAAACACATAATAACAAAATATTAAATAAAAACAATGGAAACAACAACAAAATAAACAATAAAAAGTAGACACTATGACAAAAATAAAACTAACACAAAAGACACATATATAACTAGCAGAAATAATAATAATAATAATAATAATAATAATAATAATAATAATAATAATAATAATAATAATAATAATAATAACAAACCAACCCCGGACAAGAACAACCATACCACAAATAAAAATACTATTAACGAATAAGATAAATGCAACTGTAGACACCGCACACTTTGCCCACTTCAAAATAAATGTCTAACCAAAAGCATAGTTTACCAGGCCACAATATTCGCGAAAGAAAACCCAAATAACAAGAAATATTATGTAGGTATGATTTCCTTATATTCCAAAACTCGATATTATGACCACAAAGTACATTCAACAATAAAAAAAAAACACTGTATGAAAACAACGCTAGCAAATAAATACCGGGAACTCAAGGAAAGCAGCCGTTCGCCGGTAGTCGAATGGAAAATAGTAAGACAAGACAACACCTGTAGAGACCTAGACGACCCATGTAAATTATGCCTTCATGAGAAATTTGCTATCCTTTAGTTTAAATAACCCCAAAATCTATTAAACTGTAGGAGAGAAATAGCGAACAACTGTGTTCACAGGATAAAATTTACTGTATATATATATATATATTACATATATATATATATAAACCAACATAACTGACCTAGATTTAAAACAGGTCAAGACACTTGATATCCAGGCTAAATAGAACACACACAAAGAATCAGGTTAACCAGAGGTCAAATGGGCATTTGTCCTGTAAGTGCATGTTCATTGGTTGATAGGAAGGGTGCGATGGATACTATAAAGCTGATTGGCTAACTAAAATCTCAATAGAAGGTGCGTATATAAAAACGACAGACAACCACAAAATTTGGGCATAAGCCTGAAGAATCCTAGAGTGGATGAAACGCGGAATTTTCAGTGTAGCTTAATCGCCATATATATTTTATAAATTTATATATATATATATATATATATATATATATATATATATATATATATATATATATATATATATATATATATATAGAGAGAGAGAGAGAGAGAGAGAGAGAGAAGGAAAATATTCTTCTTTTTATCAAAAATTATCGAAAATCAGAATAAATATCTACTATAGATAAAAAAAAAATGATCAAATCATACAAGAGACAACGAACAAGTTGTCCAAAAATCAGTCGCAAAATTCAAAGAGGATTAAATCTAAAAATAAATTTAATCACACGAAAGATGAAAAGCAAGAGAAAAATATAGGCAAAAAAAATCGAATTAAAAATGAAAAAAAAAAGATGGTTTAAGTCGCGCCGTGTCCGACTCGGGCGTCGTCTAAGCAGAATCGATACTAACCAACTTAGACTGTCATTTTGCACCGTTACTTATGATTGGGCCAAAAAGGTTAGTGGGCCACGACGTTCAGTTGCACCAATCCTTCGCCAACCGCCGACCTTCCATGTAATCGACCTCATATCTCCCGTAAGCAACCATCGATATTTGCTGCAAGACGTGCGCAAGGCCAGACATTTCCACGCATGCGCGTACACACACTAACTCCCGTAAATTTTAATGGATATCAGCGTCTTCCGATATTTTTAGATTTATCATTATACATTATATAATTATCTCGACAGCCTTGAGTGATACGTATTTTTTTTTTTTTTTTGCTTTTGTCTTCATGTACTTTCTTTTTCCATTGCTGAATTTTTTTATCATCTGCTTTCAATATTTTTTCCTTTATTTTTATTTACTTTTTTTCGCTTTTTTATATTCTTTTTCTTATTTTTTGCTCTTTTCTGTATTTGTCTCATTCTTTTTTTTTTTTTCTTTTTATGTGTTTTTAGTTTTCTTTCTATTTTTTGTATTCTTTTTTTTTTCGGTCCTCTTTTCTCTGTTTCATTCTTTCTTTTTCTTTCCTTTTTTGTGTTGATTTTTCTTTTTTGTTCTTTGTTACCTATTATTTTCTTTCTTCATCTTTTCTCGTTTTTATAATCTGTTTCTGTTTTCCAACTTTTTGTCCATTATTTTCTTTCTTTTTCTTTACAGTTTTTATCGTCTTATTCTGTTTTTTTTTTTCGTTCTCCTTTCTCTATTCTTTTCTATCTAATAATGTTGGGTTCCAAACAACTGTAATTATCGTTAGATATCATAATAAGGAGTTTACATATTATAATAATGGATAACATAATAATAAGTATACATAACATAATAGTGGATATCATTATCACAAGTATACAGACTGTAATAAGAGATATCATAATAACAGATATACATAATATAATAATGGATAACATAATAAAAAATATATAATAAAATAATTAATATTATAATAAGGATATACATGATATAATAATTTATATTATAATAACAATATACAGGATATAATAAAATATATCATAATAACAAATATACATAATATAATAGATGTCTAATAATAACTACAAATAATATAACAATTATTATCATAATAACAACTATAAATAATATAATAATTACTATCATAATAACAGCATACATAGTATTATAATGGATATCATAATAATATACATTGTATAAAAATGGATATCATTATGACAGTATGCATAATATTATAATGGAGATCATAAATATATTAATAATATAATAGTGGATATCATAATAACAACATACAAAATATAATAATAGATGTGATAAAAACAAATATACGTAATATAATAATGGGTATCATAATAACAAAATGCATGATATAATAATAATAAATATTATAATAGTACATATACATGATAGATTAATAGATATAATTATACCAATATACCTAATGTAATAATGATTTACATAATAACAAGTATACATAAATTAAAAATGTATATAATGAAATCTATGCATATTAAGACTTCGATATCATAATAACATGTATACATGATAAAATAATTGGTATCATAATAATAAATATACATCATATAATAATGAATACCATAATATAAAAGTTCCATCATATAAAATGGATATCAAAATAACAATATGCATTATAAAATAATGAATATCATAACAATATACATAATACAAAATGAATACTACAATAACAAGTATACATTATATAATTAATGATTATCATTATAGCAATATCCATAATATAATAACGGATATCATTATAGCAATATCCATAATATAATAACGGATATCATTATAGCAATATCCATAATATAATAACGGATATCATTATAGCAATATCCATAATATAATAACGGATATCATTATAGCAATATCCATAATATAATAATGATATCATAATTACAAATATACGTAATATAATAATAGATATCATTCTTATCATTGTTTTTACTCTAAAGTATATATCTGCCCCAGTTAGACATAATTTATCACCAGGAACAACATTATTCTATGATATATTAATGGATATCAGTATAACTAAGGCTATGAAAACAGAATATTCTCATTGCTTTGACTCTAAAGTATATATCTGACACAATTAATCAACCTAGGACAACATTATTCTATGATATAATAAGGGATATTATAATAACAATCTACATAATATAATAATGGATATCATAATAACAAAGATACCTATTACAATAATGGATTTTATACTAAATAATATACATAATATATTATTGGATATCATAAAAACAAGTATACATAATGTAATAATAGATATCATAACAATAGTAATAATATAATAAAAGTTATAATAATAAGTATACATAATGTAACATACATAATGTAACATACATAATGTAACATGTAATAAATATACATTATGTAACATCGGATATCATAAAAACAATATACATTATTTAATAATAAATATCACTTAAACAGTGCACATAATATATAATTGGATATAATAATAACAAATATGCATAATATAATAATGGATAACATAATAAAAATTGTACATAAAATAATAATGGATATCATAATAACGCTATACCTTATATAGTAATTGATATCATGATAACAAGTATACACGATAAATTAATGGATATCAATCATACAAGTATATATAATAAAATAATAGATATCAAAAAACAGTATACATGATATATAAATGGATATCATAATTACAAACATATAATGTAATAATAGTTTTCATAATAACAGTATTTATAATATTGTACTTGATATAATAATAACAATATACAAAATAAAATAATGGATATCAAAATAAAATTATACATAATATAATAATGGATATCATAATAACAATATACACAATAAAATAATGTATATTTTAAAAATATATATACATAATATAATAAACAATATACAAAATATCATAATGAATATCTGTTAAGTTTGCAGGTTGAAACAGGTAACGTAGAAAGCAATACAAATGACGACTCAACAAACAAAGGTAGATCAAATAAGAAGTGTATTAGTAAAAGGTATATTTACAGGATATTTACATAATGGTGTCAAATAAGAGAGTCTTTGCTGAAGAAAAATATCTGCTCTCGGCGGCCTTCGGTGGCTTCTGGTGAACACATACTCAGACTAACTGAGTCTTCCTGTTTATGTGTAATTACTATCCACATATGCAAATGAATGTGTGCCACCACAACAATATCATAATAACGAGTATAGATATAATAATATTTGATATCATAATAACAATTATACGTAATATAATAATGAATATCATAATAACAATATACATAAAAAATAATCGATATCGGAATAGCAAGTATGCATAATATAAAAAAATATCATAATAACAAATATACACAATAATGGATTTCATAATACAAAATGTTAATCATATATAAACTAAATATCTTAATAAAAATATGCATAATGTTATAATATCATATAAACAAACATACGTGAAATAATAATGTCAGTCCAAGTAACAATTATATAATGATATATATCATAATAACAAGTATACATAAAACAATGGATATCATAATAACAAACATACATAATACAATAATTGATATCTTAATAAATTAATTTACATAATATAATAGTGGATATCAGAAAAACAAATAAACATAGTATAATAATGTATGTCATAATAAAAATATACATAATATAATAGTGAACATCATAATAACAACATACATAATATAATCTATATATCTATAAAAGTGAAAATGTCTGTCTGTGTGCGTCTGTCTGTCTGTGTACACTTTCCTACCAAATAACTCTGTCAATTCTCGGTCTACAGACTCGAGATTTTACATTCTATTGGGTTTTGGTAAAAAAAAAAATTTAATCGGGTTTCGGCCAAAAATCTGGCTCTCAAGGGATCAAAGTTCAACGATTTGACCGTTGAGAACTCTTCCAAACTCCTCTGCACATTTTGGGTCAAACTTTTGAAATTTTACACATAGGTTATTTGGACATTGATATAACTTTATAATTTAATTTGAGCCCAAAACAATAAATGTTAAGGAGTCATAATTGGGGTCAAACTTTTAAAAAATTGACCTCTGCGGTTTTTACCAAATTATTCAGCCAATTTTTGGTCTAAACATTTGGAACTTTACATAAAGTGTATTCAGACATAGAGCAATCGGTTTTTGCTGAGAATTTTGCTTCCAAGGGGCTAAAGTTCAAAAGATTTTACCTTTACCGTCTCTAGCAAACTATTTGAAATTTTACATAAAAGGTATTCAGCAAGCTTTTTAATCAGTTTTTGGGCGAAAAGTCGGCTGCCAAGAGGTATAATTTACAAAGTTGACCAATGCTGCCAAGACTAAGCTTTTTTCTTTCAATAACTACAAGAAATCTTCTCTACCACCAATACCAATGGCCAAGAACACATTACCGTAAAATACTTCCTTTAAACTCCTCGGCCTAACGTTTACAGGGAATATGAACTGGCATAGATACATTGAGAGCATTTTCCAGCGTGCAAAGTATTTTCTGATGAAACTCTCACAGGAATACATAGACAAAGAAGGTTCTTTGGACTGGCTCCACCACGATCAGGAAAGGATTATAATGGTTGCTCAAGACCAGGGATTGATAGCCAATGCATTCAAGAAGATGGCAGGTCTCACTAATGACAACAAATGTAGATTCTGCCACACGGAATTGGAAAGTGTGAGTCATTTATATCAAGTTGCAAAGTTCTTTTGGGGAATGGCTACTACACAACGCGGCATGGTGGAGTATGTAAGTACATCCACTGGGCCATCTGTGAAAAATTAAACATCCAATGTAGCAGCAAATCCTGGGAATATCGACCTGAAAGAACAGTTGGAAATGATTTATATACCATACCTTACGACGATGTAATCCCTACAGCCACCTACCTTGAAAATGCTGCTGGTAAATCTGACATAGTTATATGGAATAAGTCAGAGAGAGTAGCAACCTTGGTTGAAGTGAGTGTCCCTAATGATGAAGGTCTGAACAGAGCTGAAAGGGAGAAACAGATCAAATATCAACGTCTCATGTATGATATGAAAAGAAACTGGAATCTTAAAGAGATATCAATCATACCAGTTATTATAGGTGGCACAGGGTTTATGAAGAAGAACCTGAAGTCCTACCTAACTAATATTCCTGGTGAACCAAATGCAAAAGAGATCCAGACAATTGCACTCAAGAGATCAACGAGGATACTAAAAAGAGGTATCGGTTGGTTTCAATAAAAATCAGTGAAATGTTGACAGCTGGTTTGGCTGCCCCATGCCCAACGTTACAATCTTCAAAGGAAGAAAATTAATATAATAATGGATATCATAATAACGGTATACATAATGTAATACTGTATATCATAACAATATTCATAACATTATAATAGATATCATAATTACAATATACATAATATATTAATTAATATCATTATAAAAATATACATAATATAATAATATACATAAATAATAATGGATATAATTTTAACAAATATATATAATATAGTATATAATATCATAATAACAATATAGATAATATAATAATAGATGTAATAATAACAATATACACAATGTAATAATTGATATCACCATAACAAATATACATAATATAATAATTGATATCATAATAACAATATACATAATATAATAATTGATATATTAACAATATACATAATATAATAATTGATATAATAATAACAATATACATAATATAATAATTGATATCACCATAACAAATATACATAATATGATAATTGATATCATAATAACAATATACATAATATAATAATTGATATCGTAATAACAATATACATAATATAATAATTTATATCATAATAACAAGTATACAGGCTTATTTGTATTTTAACTCAAAATATTCACGGCAGAAACATTAAATTTTTTTACATGACGATTTTGAGTGTCCGACCTGTCGCCATCTTGCTAGTCTTCCTGTCACTATCCACACAAGCAAAAACCTATTAAAACTCTTAAACACTATTCTTCCTGCATGTGAACCAGTTACTGACCCCAGCATATGGCTCGCTAATTGCCTTCTTACTGATCATACGCTGCTACAACAAAAACCTTTTTAGTGTCCAGTCTCTTTTCTCCTGCAGCTTATTTTCCGATGATGCCGGAGTGCTTTCCCGGCGAAAACATTTAAAGGAAAAGATATGGTTCATTTATCAAAAATTTGGAGTCCCTTACAAAAATAAAAGATAAATTTTAAATATAAAAGATATAAATAAATAGAAGCTTTTTATCGTCTTTAATAATGTTGATTTAAATGAAAAAAATGCTTGAAAAATACACACACACACACACACACACATCGAAGACGATGAATGAGGATTCAGTATGCAATCTTCAGCAGCTCCTAAGCTCTCTGACACCACGTGTATAATTGCAATCCTGTAGACATCCGGCACACTTCTCCGCAGATGGTGAACTTTCATGTGCTCGTCGGTCAAAGATGCCTTCTCGAGTGAACAGATAACCCTGCTTTGCTGCGTGCTCTGAAATCACAGTGGCAAACATATTCATTTTTAGGTGGATTTTTCTTGTGTTTTTCCTTCATATTTGCACGAAGGGCGTCCTTATGACAAAGGCGGTTATGTTCAAATTCTTTGGTTCCCAGGAAACACATCTTCCACCATTCTCTGCGATCCCCTGCTGCACTCTCCCAGAAACTCAGAGAAATTCCACAACGTTTCAGGTTGTCTTTTAGTTTATCTTTGTAACGAGGCAGGGGACGGCCTATTGAACGGCAAGAATTTGTCAGTTGCCCATAAAAAAGTTGCTTAGGAACTCTTGAGTCATTCATTCTCACAAGATGATCCGACCGCGGCATTTGTATCCTGATCAAAAATGATTCAATACCAGTGATTTCACATCTCTCCAGTAATTCACTATTCGGAACACAATCCTGCCACCCAACATTGCAAATAAAACGCAGTCATCTCATATGGAAGGAGTCAAGCTGATTTATATGTTTGCTGTACAAGGTCCCCGTTTCGGCACCATACAGAAGAGTAGGCAGAACAACAGATTTGTAGACTGCCACCTTTACTTTTAGAGACACATCGTGGCTGTTCCAGAGTCTGTATCACAACCTACCAAATGCCTCACTAGCTTTATTAATTCTACATTGGATGTCCTTTTCAAATGTAGCATCATCAGACACAACAGAGCCGAGGTATGTAAAAGAAGATACTGTTTTCAAAGCTTTACCATCAACATATACCACTGGTTGTGAAGAGGACGTAGCGTTTGATTTTGGCTGGTGAATAATTTCAGTCTTTTTTATGCTAATTGTAAGACCAAAAGCCTTACATGCACCAGAAAAGCTATTGAGGATGTTCTGCATGTCATGAAGACTATAGGTGACAAGAGCACAGTCATCAGCATAAAGGAGGTCAAGAACAGTCTGCACAGAAGTCTTGGTTTTGGCCTTGAACCGTTGTTGGTTAAATAATCCTCCACTTGATCGATACTCAACACCTATGCCTCCTGAGATGTTCCTGAAAGCTGTCTCAAGCATCACCGAAAAGAAAAGAGCAAATAGGATCGGAGCAATGACACATCCTTGCTTAGTTCCATTTGACACTTCAAATGGTTCACTTTGTTCACAGCCAAATCGTACTGTCGCCACCATTCCCCAGTGAAAGGAGACAATTACATTCAACATTTTGTCGCCAGGGCATCCCTAGAGACGGTATCAAATGCCTTTGTGAGGTCAACGAATGTGACAAACAAGTCCTTATTCTGCTCTCTCGCTTTCTCCTGTAGTTGCCGAAGGCTGAAGATCATTCCACAGTACCTCTCTCTCTCTCTCTCTCTCTCTCTCTCTCTCTCTCTCTCTCTCTCTCTCTCTCTCTTTGCCCTAAAACCACACTGGGTTTCTGGGAGCACAGTTTTACAGATTGAACCATTGAGTCTGTTTAGGATTACATGAGCTAGAATCTTACCAGCAACAGATAAAAGAGAAATTCCTCTATGGTTATCACACTCACACTTATTTCCTTTGTGCTTAAACAGGTGAATAATTGACGCGTCTTTGAACAGTTGTGGCACGGTACCAAGTTCCCATATTAATGGAATAGGGCACTTAGTTTCCTGATTAACAGTTGGCTTCCATATTCGTATACTTCTGCAGGTATGCCGTCATCACATGGAGCCTTACCATTTGAAAGTTGCTTTACAAATGACTCAGTAACACGCAACATCAGTATACAAACATCTTCCTGCAACAGTCGGTCTGCGTTCTCGTCGTTGCTTACTTTTATGTAGTCGAGGCCCATCTAATCTGCTCACGAGAAACGAGATTTTGCACACTTTGCGAGATCACTATGCATAAAAGTTGTGGGCGCCGCTATCTGGATTCTTTCCTCCTCCACCCCATATGATTCCATATGACGCACACACGCACAGTCGTTTTAATGCTAAGCCCTTTTCTTGGTTCCCACAATTTTCCCTACAGGAATTAACTAACTTTATTGTAAAATGGCGGCTAGACGGAGATAATACCGATTTGGTTAAATTATTTCCTGGGGGAAATTAACTGAAATTACATCTTATTTTTCATAATATCATGTATATTAGCAACTATAAATTGTCTAGTTGGCATTTAGTATATATTTGTTAGAATGAAAAACACAGCTTTATTTTATCATATAGAAGAAGAACAATAACAACAGCAACGGCAACACTAACCATTGTAGGGCTCGGCTAAGCACTAATCTATACAAAACATTCACAGCAAGAACTCGTCTAGCTATAAATATAGCAAAGAAGTATCCTTTCTCTATGAGACAGCATAATCGTCTTTAAGTACAATGTAAACAAATATTTGTTGTGGCATTCTCTTTGATAATCAATTCTTCTGCACATTCAATTCACTGTCTCCGGTTTCCTTGTATTGGCGATTCAACTAACAATCTCTTTAACTCTTATCCTCGAGTGGCTCTTGGATCTTGATAAGTGGTGCTCCATCAGTAAAAAAAAAATGGTGAAAACAAAATCCTGATTCCTTAGCCAATTTTCAGATCGTCGGCATTAACGTTTTGAAGTCTCTGACAAGTACGCATTAACCAACTCGTACTGACAATTATGCATCAGTGAGTGGCAACTCGTTTTTCGTTTTTACCTCTTCAACAAGCAGGGGGGGGCAGACAGTTAAACTCTTTCTATCACGCTCTACTCCCCTCCATCTCCCCCCCTTTCTGTCTCTCTATCTCTATCTCTTTCTTGCTATGCATAGTGTCGCTATATAACACCATGGACACTTCTTCAGTTTGATAAGGGGTTGCCCCTTATCAAACTGAAGGGAAAGGAAAGTGCGGCCATTTTAATCAACGGTCGCTTTACAACCAACTGTCTCTTCAATGTTTGACAATTTAATCTGCCGAGTGATTTTCGTTGTGCTTATTTTAGTTTTATTTTAAAAGCATAAAAAAATAAATAACTTTCCTTTTTTACTTACTCATATTATTTCTTACTTTTTCCCTCGGAAAATATTATTATTATTATTATTATTATTATTATTATTATTATTATTATTATTATTATTATTATTGGCTCACAAAGATCTTTCACACAGGTCATAAAGAATCTCTCCTTGAAAACAACCTTTGGTGTTCCCTGGAAGCTGGGTGACAACAAGTCCTCCCAGTTTTCCAGTACTCTCTACCTCTTGATGTCATTTGCAAATGAATTTGCATTATCACAGCAGCCGTTTACCATTGATTTCTCGCTAGCAGCGGCCATTGGTCTCCACTGGAATTTGAGTCGCAATAAGCCTTCCCAATGTCCCAGTTCTCCCATCGGAGATCTGGTCAGTGCTCTCTCCTCGGTCTTTCCATCCTCCTTGACCCGTCTCGGCTACTTGGCATCATTCTTTGATTCTGTGATTAGGTAATAGAAAGGGATAGGGGACGATATATAGAACTTATGGATATGCATTTTCAATGTTCTTGGTTCCATGTAATGTTTCTTAATGTTTTGTCTCTGCAGTAGCTCGTGTAGTCCGTGCATGTGGCTCATGTGTATTAGTGTCCGCATTCGAGGGTTTTTCTTAATATTTCAGCTGCTTTCATTATTGTTATTCGTTGTATCTTTTCAGCCATTCCTCTGGTTCCAATTTCTCCCATTCTTTTTTCAAAGTCTTTCGGAATTGTTCCTAGTGCTCCTACTATTATAGAAACTATCTTGAATTTATTTATCATCCATAACTCTTTAAACTCTCTGGACAGCTCGGTATATTTACTCCGTTTATTATTATTATTATTATTATTATTATTATTATTATTATTATTATTATTATTTATTTTATTATTATTATTATTTATTTTATTATTATTATTATTATTATTATTATTATTATTATTATTATTATTATTATTATTATTATTATTATTGGCTCACATGGAGCTTTCACACAACTCAACAAACGATCTGATTGGAAACCTGTGGTGTTCTCTGGAGGCTGAGTGACAAGTCTCCCCAGACGTCCAGTTCTCTCCACCTCCTTTGATAGCATTTGCAAATGAATTTGCATCATCGCAACAGCCTCTTACCATTGATTTCTTGTCGGCAATGGCCATTGGTTTATACTGGAATTTGAGTGGCACTAAGCCTCCCCAAATCCCAGTTCTCTTTGCGCTTGTCCAACCGAGGTCTGGCTGGCGTTCTCTCCTCGGTCTTTCAGTCCTTATTATTATTATTTAATCACTAAGAGTAGTCACACAAGTCATAATGAAGGTTTCTCTTTTAGGACCACTGGCGGTGTTCCCTGGAGTCTGATTGACAACAAATCTCCCCAGATTTCCAGTATTCGCCACATCTTTCGATAACCTCTGAAGATGAATTTGCGTTATCATAACAACCGCTTACCATTGATTTCTCGTTAGCATTGGTTTTCACTGGAATGTGGGTGGCAAAAAGCCTCCCCAAGCGCCCAATCTTCCTTGCACTCATTCAATGGAGGTATCACTAGTGCTTTCTCTTCTCGGTCTTTCTATCCTCTTTGACCCTCCTTATTTATTTAGTGTAGCGTCAAATTTGAATGACACACACACACACACACACACACACACACACAGAAACAATGAATAGAATAAAAATGATAAAATGGGCAAAATGCAGGAACACAGGTGGGTTAGCTTTCAACTCAGTTATTATGATTCTATTTCACATAGAGTCGGTTAGTATCATCCTTTGGGTGCACTGTATTGTGCATTGTCATGAGTTTCCTGGTCTTCTGGCCTCAGTTCCTCTTGGGTCCAACTTGTAAATGGTCCAGAGTATCTTATTGGTGACACTGCTCACGTGTTTATACATTTTATTAAATTTCTACTATATAGTTTATTTTCTGGGAATTTTCTTGTTCTTCTTAGGTATTCATTTTCAATTTTCTCTTTCAGTTTTGTTGCTTTGATGGTGTCTGCTTCCAAAACTCCCAAGTATTTGTAGCTGTAATATTCACCTAGTGACCTCATCTCCGTTTGCTTGGGTAGTACATGCTTTCCGTTTTCCCCTTCTCATGATCAGCAGCACATTTCCATTCCGAATTCAATTCGGGTATTCTTGCTGAAGATTCTGGTTGTTTTTATTAGTGTATCTACTTCTTTATTAGTTTCAGATCATGGTGTGCCATAGGTGGTTCATTCTATTGTGTGTATTGATGAACTTAGTAGTAGTAGTAGTAGTAGTAGTAGTAGTAGTAGTAGTAGTAGTAGTAGTAGTAGTAGTAGTAGTTAAGTTCTATGTTCTATCTTCCCTACAACTTCTTTCCTACAGAAGCGTTACGTTAGACATTCACGGCATAACGCGCTTTCTACATAACGAAAAATAGTCTTGCTATCGCTCTTCTTGTTCCTAGCGTCAGGCGGAATCTCCCACATGATTTTCACGTACAAACGGCACTAACCCTATATGGGTTTAACAGGCTTCCTCCAACGGATGAAGTTCCATGGGACTATGAAATTCAGAAATGATCCCCAGCTGCATGTATGTCCCTGTTAGGGGAGATGACAACGTTAGGCTTTTGCAACTCTGGCAGGGAGGTGTCGACGTCCTCCTACATACAGCGCCTGGAATTCACAAATTGGTCACCAATATGGTACTGACCAGGCTCAACGTTGCTTATTATCGGTGATCTAACTTGAACCGGTGAGTCAACGTGATTATTTTCACTTGGTCGTCTTAAATTAAATATCAATACATTCTTGCCAATAACCACTCCCATAAGTAATAGTTAATCAATGTTAGCGTTCCTCATTTCGGCTGACGATCATTTTCATCTCTATAACCCTAGATGATAAGTGGAGACTAAATAGTAAAAAAAAGACAAAAAAGTAACATCAATGCTAGTTTGTGTCTAATTTTTCTTTTTGTAGATTTTCCTGTTTCCTAAAATATGTAATTAATGAATAAATAATATCTAATAAAATGATGCAGTTTGTTTGAAGCTTTACTTGTAATATGCATACGGAGAAGTCGTATAAAGCTGTCACACTGCATAATATGCTGGTGTTGAGAAACAAGTTTTAGAGTATTTGAAACATGTACAACGTGATAAAGAGGTCTTACCTCGAAATATATCATGGAACACACAGTCACAAACATTGGACCATGTGTAGAAGTTGTGACTAGTGTTAGCATGATTTATTTGAATCGGAAAAAATCGGAATACGGGAAAAAACGTGCCAATTTTCCGATATCAAAAATATGATAAATGGTCGTCTTTAAATCCAATATTAACAAATTATTGTCTTAAACCGTCTTGTAAGCAATCAAACATTGTCCATAGCGTTGATATATGTCAATACTCCCATAATGTTCCTCATGTCACTTGCTTCGATAAATGGCGACTCGGTCCAATAGTTAAACAAAGGGTCACAGGTTTATATCAGATTAGAATATGTTAGAATATGGTTCTATTTTGGTCTGAGAAAACCATCCTCATAGGCACTCATTCATTTTGACCCCTTGTTGCATTGAAGTAGTTACATTCTATCATTATAAACTTATATCATCCAAACTTTAATGCAGTTGAAGGTAGGTAATAAACGTAAGCGTGACCGATCGACTATTCGATAGGTAGACGTAGCTTCATTGTCAAAGACATAAAAAGTAAAAATGAAACAAAAACAATTTTAATACATACATATATATATATAAGGAATTTTGTGTGTCTGTGTAAAAGTAAAAATGAAACAAAAACAATTTTAATATATATATATATATATATATATATATATATATATATATATATATATATATATATAAGGAATTTTGTGTCTGTGTTTTTATGTTCGTTCCTTATAGGCTTGAAAATGGGCTGGGTCGATTTTTACGAAATTTCACACGAAGGTAGTTTATGTGCCTGGCAGTATCTTAGAAGGGTTTTTGTCGGAATTTCTTCGATAAGTATCAATAATCGATGATCGAAATAATTAGATAAAGGAGAAACAGGCGATTTTGAGCAAAGTTAACACTTTATACAGCCTAACATCACAAGTGTATTTGTGAAGTTTTATTACCACACAAACCGAAGGCGCAACATATAAAATCAACAGTAGGTTCTTTGATATGACAGGGGTGCGTTTGAAATTAATGTTTATGTTTAGATCACTATTGAAGCATGATACTTGACTTTTTCATTTTGAACTTTAATGCATGCCATTATATATAAAATAATATTATAAAATCAGCAGTAGATTCCCTACAGTGCAATGTAGACTACAATGTATCGTGAACTTAGTCACTGTTAAGCTTTTTCCGTGTGCATCGCGATGAGTCTTCAATTAGAGCAGCAAATCAATAAAATTGATTGAAAAATGGGTTACTTTATCGATTTGGGTGGCAATAAAAAATATGGGCGTGTGAAACATTCATTGATCATCATTCAATCCCGGGCAACGTCGGCTCACCTTGCTAGTAAGATAGATATCTTTTTCACAAAGAGTTTCCAATTTGTAAAAACAACGACTCCACAAGATCTTATAGCATTAATTTACTTGTTAGGATTAGATTATTAATATATAATAGTCCTTCTGTGCATTTTTCAAATCTGCTTAACATGTGATGTAAGCCATGTTATGTCAGGAAGGGATGTCGGATCAGAAAACAATACTCTTAGTGAGTGCACAATTCTTACTTCACTGGGCACTCTTTTTCGCTCCGGAACTGATTAGCTCTAAATCTAAATCGAGTCAAAAAAAAAAGTAATGTACATGCATGTTAGTCTCTCTTTCTTTCTTTCTTTCACTCTCTATCTCTCTCTCTCTCTCTCTCTCTCTCTCTCTCTCTCTCTCTCTCTCTCTCTCTCTCTTTGTGCCTCTCTGTTTCTCCATCTCTCTCCCCCTCTCTATTTATCTATCTATCTATCTATTTATCTATCTATCTCTTTCTATGTCTTTCTTGTTCAATGAAAGGTCTATGTTAGTACCCTTGCCCCTGTCCGCCCTCCTTTTCGTCCCGTGACGCATGTCCATTGTATAAAGGTGATAAATTGGGACATTGTGACAATTATTCGCTTTCAGTTGTCACAGCGTTGAACACAGGGGGCAAATTAAAGTTGACGCAGAGAGGCGACGTTGGGACGGGAAGCGAGATAGACAGAAAACTGATCAAGCAATTGATTAAAAAAAGGAGGCAGATAAGTATAAGTGGGCAGAGAAGGCTTTAAAAAATAATCATATATGTAATATGAGATACCTATGACCTTCTTATTGTTTGTATTCTAATTACCTTTAGACATTGGAATGTGAAATTTGATATCTTATCTAAGTAGATTATCCTCAGAGCTTCTACTGCCAATACATACATATATATATATATATATATATATATATATATATAGATAGATAGATAGATAGATAGATAGATAGATGGATAGATAGATAGATAGATAGATTTACTGTTCTTATTTTAACAATATAAGCAGCTCTGGACCGTTGCGGATTTTTATATGTAATTAATTAAGCGGTGAAGAGGAAATATAGATTATCACCCCTTATTTTTTGCGTCGTTTTATGTGACGTATTTTTATTTATTTTTATTTTTTTATTAAATATTTTAATATTTTATCGAATTATTTTTTCGTGCGCAAAATATATCCATAGACACGTGTTTCTGAGTACAACCCGTCATCAGCATGGATCACTAGTCAACAAGGATCGAACTTATCAGCAGTCTATCATTGTAATAATGAGCCACGACGTCTTTTCAGATTTTTTGTACGATTTTATTGCTTTTAAATGTAAGATTTATTGTTGTTATTTTTCAGCAACATATAACCAGTTTTGAATCGCTGCTTTTTTTTGTATTTAATTTTCCCTTCATAAACGGTAATATATATATATATATATATATATATATATATATATATATATATATATATAGAGAGAGAGAGAGAGAGAGAGAGAGAGAACGATTTAAAAAATATTTCCTGATTCCAATACAACTATCGATTCTGTTCTAAATTCCAGATTTTGTCAGATTTTTTTAATTTGTAAATATTTCATTAAAGACGTATTGTTTTCTTTTTTACATTTTCAAATTACTGTAAAATCCCTGTGTGATATCCGCATCTATTTTTGCACACAAAGCAACACAGTTTAGGAATGGAGCATTAACAGATCTTTCTAAATATGTGTTCTCAAATATTCTCCTTGTAATGGATTGAAAATTGGGAGACAACTATTTATTTTGATTTCAAAACCAAACTGATTTGTATTAGTTTGTCGTAAGTGTACAGAATATCATTTACATTTTTTTTTTTTACAAACAGTGGAAAATAGTCGACGATTCGTATGTAAAATAACAAGACAACGCAAAAACAGAATAGTTAAGAAAGCCTCCTTCCCATGTCAAGAATGAGTTTCTAAATAATTATGTTACTATTTATGAAACTATTTTTAACATGAGTGTTCTTTGTTAACTATTCTGTGTCTTCCCTCTATCCAAAAACATTTATATTTTTTATCCTAATTATAAATTACAAATAATAATAATAATAATAATAATATAAAAAATGGCACTCGTGATAATAATGACAAATTTGTAGATTAACACTCCCAATAAAATCTCCAAAACACCGGAAAATAGGATTCTACTTTTTAAAGTGATTGCATGTAAACATCTTGTACCACAAAAAAAATATTTTGGGAAATCAATTTCGTATATAAATTTCATGTTAAAGTATAATCATTTCTGGGTCATTCTATTTTTAGTGATGTTCACTAAATTTTTTACCACTCATCTAAAGTCTGACAGGCGAGATCGTAAAAACATGCATAATCGCTTATAAAGTAAACCCAATCCCTTCAAAATAAAAATGCACAGAATTTATCTCCCATAGAAAAATAATTTTTGTTAACAGCTCTAAAATGCTATAATTTGGAAATGAGAGCTCATTTTACGTTGAAATTATGTAAAACTAATCCCCCACGCTAAATTCTTAAATAGGTCATTTTTATATATTTTTATATAATTGTCAATAACTGGTTATACATAATTTGTTTTTTGACAAAAATGTTTTATTTTATCTTTAAACATTTTCATTTGTAAATACTGCATTCTCATGACATTATCGTCGTATGTTTTCTTTTGTTTTTTGATTTTGTCTTGTTTTGTTTTTGTTTTGTTTTGTTTTTTGTTTTGTTTTGTTTTTTATTTTGTTTTGTTTGTTTTGTTTTTTTATTCTGTTTTGTTTTGTTTTTTGTTTAGTTTTGTTTTGTGATTTTGTTTTGTTTTGTTTTTTGATTTTGTTTTGTTTTTGTTTTTTGTTTTGTTTTGTTTTTGATTTTGTTTTGTTTTGTTTTTTGTTTTGTTTTGTTTTGTTTTTTGTTTTATTTTTTGTTTTGTTTGTTTTGTTTTTTTATTTTGTTTTGTTTTTGATTTTGTTTTGTTTTGTTTCGCCAATTCGCAAATATAACTTATTGTTGTGGAAGAAAATAAGGTATTACTGTAGCTCTACGTCCTATGCTTATTTATCTGACCTGCTATTCTCCAATCTTAGGCGTTTACATGTAAACAACCTGAAAAACTTAGTGAAAATATATGATAAAACAACACAAACTTATATATAGTATGTATACATTTAACGCAAAATCGTTCCGAACCAGACACTATTTTAATGACATGTGACCAAATCTTGGTCGTGTTGATATTCCTGGTCAGACGTTAGTATAAATTTTCTCATTGTTTACAGTTATAAATCACATGACCCTTTCCTACTACTAACCCCAAGTTCGGCGATAATACAAAAAAAAGTGATTATTTGTGGTTTTATGACTTTACCGATCGGATTTAGGGTTATTAGTAAGAAAATTAGCTAACTGCCCTAAAAAGTTAGAATGACATAGAAATTGGGAATTATTTTACGTTAAATTTATATGCCTAACTAACCCTCTACTATAAATTCTAAAATAATTGGGGGAGTCAGTGTGTTCACAAATAATCGCCTAAAAATATAGAATCTATGATGTTGGCAACCTACACGTGGTTATTTCTGTAAGTAATGGATGTCTTTCTAGAAATAATTCTGACTGGAGCAATATCGGGAAAACTCGATGAATAAAATAAAATAAAATAAAATCTTCGGATTAATAAAATATGATGATTATAGATTTTTTTTTCGGTTTCTTGGCTCTCAAGAATACATGGACATGGCTAATGTTCCAATCCCCGCGGTTCTATTTTGGTAATTTATGCACGAATAGTGTGCTAGGCTTTTTAATTCCAGTCAATGATAAGTCTTCGACAATCAGTCCGACAGTACTAGACACATTTTGAAGGTAGGTGACCTTTCCTTTTGTAAGATTGGGATGTGGGTTCTCGCAGTTCTATGAGGTACACTCTTCCAGACTCCATCTTCTTTCATTCATTCATTTTAGTTTATTGCTAATCGCCTCAGGTGCCCCTTATCGGAGAATGTCGACGACGCTGCTTGGGTATATTTTGTGGGCCAGAATTCTTTTGTGTGTTGGCTTTTTTAACAAACTTCTATCATGAACTGGTTTATCCCGTTAATCATCCTCAATCCTTTCATGACATTCCTCTGTTGCATTACGGGTGTATAGTCCCGACCCCACGGCAACTCATTAAATGTACACTGAATAAAAATGCTACAGGTTAGATACTGGGTGTATATGCCAGATGACACTGTGTCTCATAATGTATATGCAGAAATACGATCGTTGCGTACGAGTGTATATTCAATACAGTTCATGTATCTCATACTGGCCGTTTCATCTAGTGATATGTATACAGTCTAGCCAGTAATTAAATAAACAAGAGTTAATAATATCAGGACGGTGTGTGCGAGTGCCGTGTACGTATACACTCAACAGGCGGCCTTCTAGTATTATTATATGCGGGAACGTGGTCTTAGAGTACAAAATAGGCATGCTTCGTGGCTTAGCGGGGGATGCCCTTTTCGCTTCCCTGCAACCTCTCTGCCACAGAAGAGACGTTGCGAGCCTGTCTTTGTTTTATCGTTACTTCTATGGCAAGTGCTTATCTGAGCTCCAATCTCTGGTCCCCCCCTCGCCAATCTTTCATGATAAACACCCGTCTAGCTGAAACCACTGTCAATAATTTTCCTCACTCTTTATCTGCGCCAAAACCAAAAAGGTAGATTCCATGAACAAAGCTTCTTTCTTAGAACTGCACGCTTGTGGAACTCTTTTCCGTTTGCCTGTTTCCCACCTGACTACAACTTGGATGTCTTCAAGTCCAACATAAACAAGTTCCTGATAAACCGTCCCCTTAAGTAAGACACTTTATCAAATCTCCAATACTAACGATTACTACGATACTATCCCATTGATTACTGTACACGCAATAACCCTTATCCCCCAGTGGCTTCCGGGCCTTGATAAATGGTGACTACCTTGTAAAAAAAACAGAAAAACTTTCATTAATTTCTTTTAATATCCCTTATCGCCGTTTCAAACGTTTTCTTGATGTCCAAGCTTTCATTAACCTCCATCATTATAATTATCATTTCTTAACCTCCATCATTATAATTATCATTTCTTAACCTCCATCATGATAATTATCATTCTCATCATCCTCCTCATCATCCTTATTAATCATTGATCACGTTTATTTACGCGTCTAATGTCAAACGTTATTTATCAACAGTGTTTTGACATGCAAGAAGAATTATATTTTCTGTTCAGCATACACTATACACATATGAAAGACGTCTGTTGAGTGGCGGTATACTCATGTGTTTTTGTTTTGTTTTGTTTGTTTGCTTTGTTTGTTTGTTTGTTTGTTTGTTTGTTTGTTTGTTTGTTTTGTTTTCTATTTGTTGATGATAGGGACATTATTAACCCGCTTTCTAAGAAAGACTTTGACCGAGAAATCCTTTTTTAGGATTTTGACTGTCCCTTTAAGTGCCATTGTTCCGATGTCTTTAGCACTTAGTTCACCTTATATTTTCGCCAGGTTTTTAAGCTTCTTTTAATGGTGATCGTAAGAGGCAGAGTGTAGTAAAAAATATGAGACGACTTATTTTCACACGGACTCTGATGAACACCATCTGTTATTTTACGAATATTTTTATTTGCAGAATAATTAACTGTTATTCATGAATTACTATAGTCATTCCATTGTTTGATCATTTTCATACCGTGTTTCTTTCATGAATAACCATGTGGTTTGTCTTTTTCGTTTTGTTTTTTTGGGTTTTTTGTTGTTTCTACTATATGGAATCGTGTCTAACATGGGACTTGAGCAGCGAGATGTTTGTTCACATTACATTTAAACTTCTGCATGCTATTACAGTTAGAAAAGTAATGATCAGGAGGGAATTCCTAAATCTAGCAGTCCGAGAAAAGAAACTATTAGAGTAGAAAACTTTCCGTCACCTAGGGAACCTAACAGGAAGCAGGCTTTTGCTGTTAATCTGGTTAGTCGGAAATTAGTCAGCCGAGAGGGGAGGGGCACAAGTGTTATGAGTTCATCAGAACACGTTCCATTAAATTACTTGTAAACAGGTACAGGGATACAACACTGCAGTGATTGTTTGAAGCTGGCACGACAGTGCGTGATCTATTGAGACTTTAAAAAAAATGCTAGCACGGTAGAGGAAGCCCACTTTCTTTGCAGCAGTCTTCGTAATGTACCAAATGTATTTATTCCAATTCATGTTGTCTGTAGATATTAAGCCGAGGAGTTTGAACAGCGAGCTCTCAGATACAGTGATATTTTATCAAATTTATTATTTATAATATATATATGTGTGTGTGTGTGTGTGTGTGTGTGTGTGTGTGTGTGTGTGTGTGTGTGTGTGTGTGTGTGTGTGTGTGTGTGTGTAACATCAATGATTATAATGTATTGCATATGTTTGCATATACGAAACTAAAAGATTTTCGTATATGCAACATGTGCAATAAATTATAATCATTGATGTTATTTGGGTAAATATATATTAATTATGAATAATAAATTTAATGATTGGAAATGTCAACTAAATTAAAGGAATACATTGTAAGATGGTCAACATCATGAACTTTGGAATATAGACTTTTGTCATTAAGTCATTATATTTGCCCTGTAATTATATTGAGCTTATTAAATAAGGATTTGTATATATTCTAACGAAATAAAGTATATTTCCACAGAAATATATATATATATATATATATATATATAAATATACACACACACACACACACACACATATATATATATATATATATATATATATATATATATATATATATATATATATATATATATATAGTAATGAAATCAAAGGGATGTAGTGTTTACCTGATATACGCAATGGTAAACTTCAAACTTGTATAAATAACAATATTTATATATAGATAATTTAATCCCAACCAAATAAAAAAGCTCAATACGCAGTATAGAGAAGAGCTTATTATAAGAGAAAGAAAATTAAAACAGTAAGTTGAAGTTTACAATGAAATTATTTTGCTCGACTGAATACTCCAAAAAACAGTTTACAAAGTCCTTATTCCCCGAAGTTTCACAGAATGCTATTCATGCTATTCTTCTTATCAGAGGACATAAAGAAATCAGCAAATTATATTTGTAGCAATGCTAGAATTTGCTAGTTATAGCATTAAGTGAAACCGCAATATATTGTAGTTATAAATTGCCAAGAAAAGTAGTAAAAAAAATATTGGATATGTAAAAAAATATATATATATAAAAACAAACCGCGCATAAAAATTTTATATATATATATATATATATATATATATATATATATATATATTTTACATATACAACATTTTTTAATTTTTTTGTCTTGGCAATTTATAACTACAATAAATTGCGGTTTCACTGGGAAATCGTCAACATGTCATCACAGCAGGATAGCGTCAGGCTAATCATCCTACGCTTCCTATTTTTGAACTCAAAATCTTCAAGAGTTACGAAGACCAACTGTTTCTATTATTAATATTTTATAAGTACATACCAGAATTACAGAATTACCAATATCTAAGGCAATTTCGGGCTTCTTAATCCACACACAATTATATAGGCCAGATTTTTTTTAACCACGCCAGATTTCATTGTTTTTGGGTTTTTATTGTTACATGATAAAAAATCAAAAGGAATCTATGTTAAATAAAATTCTGTTCATTTAAAACAGAAATAATTTCGTTATTATCTATTCCTTAAAATATTCTTTTATTCCTTAAAATATTCTTCTATTCCTTAAAATATTCTTCTATTCCTTAACCTAACATTAAGCTGTAATTGTCTATTTTATCCTACAACACTTTCTGAGAGTTAACGAAATCTTAATGTAATACTGTTATTTTATATATATATATATATATATATATATATATACCCATAAAAGTGAAAGTGTTTGTCTGTCTGCCTGTGTATCTGTGTGTGTACATTTCCCTACGCAATAACTCTGTCAATTTTAAGTCTACAGACTCTAAATTTGATATAAAGGGTACTGAGATTTGGAAAAATCGATGTGATTGGTTTTCGGCCAGAAATTTGGCGATTAAGAGGTCAGCGTTCAACGATTTGACCTTTGAGAACTCTACCAAACTCCTCCGACAATTTTGGGTCTACACACTTGAAATTTTAGATATGGGTTCCTTGTACATGGGTCGATCTAACTTAATAACTTAATTTGAGCCCAAATTAGTAAATGTTAAGGGGTCATAATAGAGGTCACAGTTTAAAAAATTGACCACTTTTTTTTTTTTGCTCAACATACATCTCCAAATACCCGGACAACGCCGGGCGCACATGCTAGTGTATATATATATATATATATATATATATATATATATATATATATATATATATATGTGTGTGTGTGTGTGTGTGTGTGTGTGTGTGTGTGTGTGTGTGTGTATATATATATATGTATATTTCTTGCTTTCCTAATCTCTTTGAATTCCTACAAACTGTCTAAAACTGTCTATAAACTGTTAAATTACTTTTTTGATGGAAATATGAAACATCTTATATTGCTTGTTTCGTGTGATGCATTAACCTGCAAAATTCATTGTATATTTTGCAAACCTCTTCTCTCTGATGAGAAGATTAGCTCTCTTCAAACTCGATGGAGTAAGGGTTTTTCTTGTTTTATGTGTAAACCTTGTTGAATATTTAAAATTTTTGTATACTTTTCTTACTGGTTTATAAAGCTTTTTGAAACTTTGAATATTTTCAATATCAATATTTTTTATTGTGTCTATATATATATATATATATATATATATATATATATATATATATATGCATACATACATACATGCATATATATATATAAATATATAAATATATATATATATCTATATATCTATAAAAACAGAGATGTGTGTGCCACAGACGATTTCTGATTGGTTAATCCAATAATCACATCTCCTAAAAAAACTATGGTTCCTACGCTCTTAAATTTACCATAAAATATTATGGCCTTATTTATTGTCCATCTTGGAAGGGTTTATTTTTTTTCTAACTTGCCATTTACAAATTACAAAATTACGAAACGTACAGCAGCCATCACAATCCAACCTCCGACACCACGTCAGCCATTCTGGCGCTAGCCGCACACACGTATACACAACACGAAAACAAACGCTGTCCTACCCAGCACACGCGTGCACACGCGCACACACACGTTCTTTTGAAGAGACGATTTTTTAAGCTGTTGACACACATGTTTTAAAAATCTAGCAAAAATTAATTTTCCTGAAATTTTTCAATATTTAAAAATAAATTATGCCGGCTGATAAAATTTTAAAACTTTTTTTTAAAGCTAGAAAGATAAAATTTAAAAATACTTATTTATCTATATATATATATATATATATATATATATATATATATATATATATATGAAACTAAACTAAAAAAACGCGCGTTCACTCGTGGTCTTAAATTCATTTCGGGTTTGTATTACTGTACACATAGATTCGAAAAAGTTGTCAAAAAACAAATAAATAAGAAATAAATGTTATCAAAGGCAAGATAAGTTACTTTTCTACCATACTGGATATATTTTTCGTGTTTTTATTCAATGTAACATGTTTATTCAGCTCGAAAACCATACAGTGTTTCAGGTATAAAAAATTAATTTATATTGAATCAAAAAATATATATATAAAAACAAACCGCGCTTAAATTTTTTTTTTTTTTTTTTTTTTACATATACGTTTTTTCACTTTTTGTCGTGGCAATTTATAACTACAATAAATTACGGTTTCACTGGGAAGTCGTCAACATGTCATCACAGCAGGATCGCGTCAGGCTAATCATCCTACGCTTCCTATTTTTGAACTCAAAATCTTCAAGAGTTACGAAGACAGGAGTGATACTATTGCAATAAACAACATTTTGTGCTCTAGAATTAATTTTTCCACATTGTCACCAGCATTCTAAATGCACTTTTGCAAGAAATTCAATGATGCTTCCCTATTGTGACGCACGTCGATTATAGGGGGGGGTCTTTGAGTTTCACCCCCTCAATATCTGCAACAGAGAGTTGAAACTTTCAGGTCATGAATGCATAAGTTCAGTCATCATAACAATGCAATTTAGAGTCCCCTTCTTGTCAATTCGGGTGGAATAAAAAATAGGAGGCATTACTTTTTTTGCTGTAAATATGTGTTCATACTTTACTACTAAGATCTACTCACATGTCAAGCAATGTTGAATTAAATAATGAAAATCGATACACAAATCTATATTATATCACCTTATAATATTATAGGTGTATACATGAAATAATGGTTCATATTTATATCTATAGCGTAATAGTATGTGCGCATTTGAACCTGTGGTATAATTAAGTGATTTTTTTTGTAAACCTTATCAACTGCTTACACATTTGCCGTAAAAAATATTTGCCGCAAGGTCACACGTCAATGGAGCAAACAATAAAACCATAGCACTGACTGACTGGCATGTTTACTAACGCTGTCAGACAGTTTCTCAAAAAAGATATGCACACACACACACACACACACACACCATATATATATATATATATATATATATATATATATATATATATATATATATATATATTCCTGAACGAATTTTCGTTGAACCGATGGAACTTGCTACTAAATCAGTCTCCTTCAGTTTCAACAACATTATGTACCGGCAAATTGATGGGATATCTATGGGTAGCCCTCTTGGTCCTTCGCTAGCCAACATTTTCGTTGGATTTTTGGAAAACGAATTATTTTCCAAAACTACTAAGCCAACATTCTATACACGCTACGTTGATGACACTTTTGCATGCTTTCCCTCACGGAGTGAAGCTGAACAGTTTCTTCGTCTTCTTTGCAACTTGCATCCATCGTTACAATTTACTATGGAGGTCGAGGACTGTGGCTCTCTCCCATTCCTCGATGTTCGTGTTTCTAAGGTTGGTTCTACGTTTGAGACCTCTGTATACAGAAAACCTACATTTACAGGGCTCTATCTTAATTGGTTTTCCTTTGCTCCTCAGTCTAGAAAAATAAACCTCATTAGCGCTCTTACACATCGTGCACTTATGATTTGTTCACCAAACCGTCTTGATACGGAACTTAGTGAAATCACAAATATTTTTCTTAGCAATGGATATCCCATAAATATAATAAAAACTACTATTGAACGTAAAATTGCTACATTTAATAGTGTTAAACGTATTGGTCCATCACGTTGTCCCATTTATTTAAAATTACCATGGTTAGGTCCTGTTGGCCTTCATATTGTTAAAAGGATTTCTTCTGCTACTCAACGTTGTTTTCCAGCTACTATGCTTAGAGTAGTTTACACAACTCGAACCTTTTTCTCTTCTTTTCATAAAGATGTTTTGCCAACCATTCAAAAGAATTCTGTTGTTTATAAATTTGTTTGTCAGTGTAGAGCTGACTACGTTGGCAAAACATCCCAAATATTGGAAATGAGAATATCCCAACATATCCCTCGGGATATTCGACTACACCAGGTTTCGAGAACATCCGGGCACTCCCAAGCTCATGAGTCCGCCATTGGTAATCACCTGATGAGTATAAATAGGTGTTCTGATCAATATTCCGATGGGTGGTTTTCTGTTTTATACAGTGCGAGGTCGAACTATCATCTCAATATCATTGAGGCGTTAGTCATTAATAACTCTCGACCTAGCCTGTGTAGACAAAAGATTTTGAAACATCAGTTGGAAATATTTGATTTAAAACCACCTTAACAGTGAGATTTTTTTTTCTCACTGGTCTTCCAACTGAAACCAAATTCCCTTCTTTCCTCATTCGTTTTCTTAGTTTTTAATTTATCATTCTGACGTTTCCTCTTAGAGGGTCAGACGATAAGGCCTTAAGGAAATTTTAATAATTTCACCTGCCCGTTTTTTTTTTTTTTTTTTTTTTTGTATTTAAATTAAATTATGTTTCCTCTGAAATATATATATATATGTGTATATATATATATATATATATATATATATATATATATATATATATATATATATATATATATGAGCAAACAGTTAATAAAATATGTTAAAAAAACACTTTGAAATGAGTTAAAAACATATTTAATCTGAAAAGGAAACACTAAATAAATGGATAGTCCTTAATCCGCGGAGTTTCGAAGAAATACTTTCCTTCTCATCAGAGGGTATTTTAATTTTATATATATATATATGTGTGATTTTCAGAATGTGAGAGATTATATATAAGTTTCACAGCCAAGCAACATCGTAGCCCACAAGAGTTATGACACAGCTCATGTGGACTGCGACGTTGTTTGGCTATGGAATTTATTATATATAATCTCTCACATTCTGAAAATCCTATCATTAATAGCTCGCTAAAATTAGCATTGCTAGATGGCATCGTCCTTTCGAGTTGAAACTTCTACTTGGGAGACATCGGCTTGGGGTTATTAGCTGGTTGGATTACCACGTGTCTTGTCGAGACGAAGTAGGTCCATTTCACAGTCGGATTTCGGCACGGTTTGCTTGATCTGTGTTGGTTAATAGAATTTCTTGTGTGCGGTGCATTTGCTCAGTGGCAAAGTGCTTGCTCTCGCATACAAGATGCTCCGGTTTCAAATCCTGAGTTGGAATGTATCTAACTGATGAGCCCAAATGATGGCGAAACTCGAGTCTTGGATTTCTGGTTCGTTGACTTCATAACGCTTGTGGGCTGCGACATTGTTTGGCTGTGGAATTTATAATATATATATATATATATATATATATAGAGAGAGAGAGAGAGAGAGAGAGAGAGAGAGAGAGAAAGAAAGAGAGAGAGGGATGTTTTTGTTAGCGATACTTTTTTAATGAATTCAATTATCTATACGGAAGTGCATTTTTACCTAAATGCGAGTTGGGAATAATTTTCCCATTGATCACTTTGGTACCCCCTAAATGGGGAGTAGCATATATATTATATTCAAAATATAATTATCCACTGACACGTGTTTCGTCGTCTATAATATATATAGTTCCAGGTTAATATTTTTCAGAGGTAAAGCAACCAATGAAATTTTAAATGGTTAATACAAGAGTGCTCAATACCGAAGTAGGGCAAGATATACTTTTTATTTGATTTACATGAGCATTAATATGTCGCTACACATTCATAAGCATGTTTCGATCATCCAATTACAATTAACTAAAGACCTCTTCAGGTAATATTGATTATACAAAAGTTTAATCTGAAATGAAAAATTTACAGGAGTTTACATATACAAAATTAAGTGATGACCCCAGATGGAAAGGTTATGAGGTGCTCTGAGACCGGCAGAGTCGAGTTTACAGTGGACAGTTTCATTCAGGAGCACCACAGACTACAAAAAGCCCTAAAATTAAATGGAGGATTATAAAAAAAATCTACAAAAAAAACAAACAACAAAAAAACAAAGAAAACAAACAAAAAACAAAACAAAATGAAAAAAAACAAACAAACAAACAAAACAAAACAAAAAAAAACAACAATCTCATACCGAAGAAATGTCTAATGTGCACCACAGAAAAACTTAGATTCTACAAGCGGACAATAATCTATCCACAACTTGCATAAACGTAAAACTATGCCAGGATGTCACATCACGTGTCATTCAGAATAAAAATTAAAATCTTAAAAATATATATTTAAGTTCTTTTTAAATTAAGAAATGCAGTATGAAAATATAATCTTTGGTCCCCCCTCGCCAATCTTTCACGAAAAACACCCGTCTAGCTGAATCAACTGTGAAAAATTTCCCCCACTCTATATCTGTGCCTAAATTAAAACGCGGATTCCATGAACAAAGCTTCTTTCTTAGAACTGCACGCCTGTGGAACTCTGTTCCGTCTGCCTGATTCCCTCCGGACTACAACTTGGATGTCTTCAAGTCCAATGTTAACAAATTCCTAATGAACCGCCCCCTTAAGTAAACACTTCAGCAAATCTCCACACTAACGTAATGTACTTGCAATAACCCTTATCCCTGAGTGGCTTCCGGGCTATATAAGTGATAAGTGGTGATCACTGGGTGTTGATGTCTGTTTTTTTTGTGTTGTATTTTAAATAAACAGGATTCAAATTTTTTCTTCCAAAATTTTAAATATATTATTCAAAGAACAAATACCATATTGAAAAAAATAAAATATCAATAATAAATTAATTAAAGTATTTTTAGAAAAAGTTATTATTATTTTACTTTAAACAACTTAACTCAATCTTAAATCTTAAAAAATTTTGAAAATTACCGTTTTTAAATTTCATTTTTTTAATCAGACATTTTTTTTTTATTTTAATAATTTTTATTTCAATTTTATTAAAAGAAAAAAACTGCATTAATTTTTAAAATATAACCAAAACTTTTACTATAACGACGAAACGTTAATTTGACAGCGAATCGGCCACATGCTGAATCGGCCACATGCTGAATCGGTCACATGCTGAATGGATCACACGCCGAATCGGCCACACGCCGAATCGGATGTGCCGGATCGGTCAAGCTGAAAGGTACCAAGCCCTTAGGAAAGAGATGAACGTTCTAGAATTCGACGAATTGATTCTTCACGGGTCTAAAGCGTCAACCAACAATGATATCCTTTGCAATTGTTATTTATATAACCATTTGTTCAGTCGCCTGAAACGACTTCTTAGGTCAGTATTGTCACTGCAGTCACACCTTTAGGCTTTTTATTTATTATCATTTCGTTGAATTGCCCTGACTTTGATTTTTGTCGAAAATGACTTTTCACACATCATACTATTATCTTTTCTTTTTAAGAATTGGTCAAGTTTTGTGCTTTTTCACAACGGGTGCCTGTGTCAAGTTCATAATTTTTATGCAAATGATCTTTTGGTGCATTTGACAATTATTTTATTGTTAATAGCTAGGTGCACGTGTTGTATATTGTAGGAGATTATATTAGCAGAGAAATATATTAAAACGTGTCATGTGTTATCTAGTGGATGTGAGATATTGTTCTTTTAACGGACAGATAATAAACGTATAAATCGTATTATGTTCTTTAGTCAGGAGGATATGATATTGACGTGTAAACGGAATCATGTCGTATCAGACTTATCACACAGGAATATTTTGCAATTCATATATAAGAAGAATAATATATGCTTCATACCTTTTCTTGAAGAGTTCTTCTATCTTCCTGCTGCTCCGTGACGAACTATGAAACGATCCGCACCATCCAATTGAGACATCTGTTCTTACTTGTGAAACCATATAATTTTTATAATATAAATTTATTACAGATGTTTCAAATGGTTTTCACAGGATCTTCTATTCTTACAGCCCGCGCCTAACTGTCTATCCACGCCTGTCTAGACGTCTGTCTGCTTTGGTGGTCAAATCTCAACTCTCTGAATCTCTTCAAAACTAACTATATCACGTGTTCTCTTACATCACATCATTACGTGTCTCCAGCCAACCTAATGTCCACATCTAGTTATTTGTTTATTCAAACCCCAAAATAACGTTTACATCTATTTCTATTTTCGCATTCCTTTTGCGATTTCATGTCAATCATCTCTTCCCAATTTAATTGTTTATACTTCTAATCATAATAACTGATCCAGCGACCATCCGTCGTTCAAATCAATTAATAATAATAACAATAATAATAATGTTTTGATCCTTGACCCCGCTTGCCACAGTTAACACAGATACTACGCTATGATCACAGCCTAAAAGGGTCATCCGTAGAAACGGCCAAGGTATTAAACTAGATGGCAGATTCATATTTTTTATACAAATGACCGTTTGGTACATTTTGTTGCTTCATACATTCTAATAAGGCAATTCTTCACTTTCTATCGATTTCTTAGATTTTTATATTTTAATCCTGCACGTTATTTCACGCTAACACTCAGGTCTACATCCACACCAAAAGGCATTTTGTAAGACACATACTTTCTGTAGCACCGTTATTATTATTTGATATTAAAATCTTGCAACTGGTTGTAAAGTATTCTTTATTTCCGTAGATAATAAGGTATGATTTTTCTTTCGGCGCGTTTTCTCTCTGAGACGCGTTAATTCATATAATCCATGTATCCATGTATATGTGACCAACCGTTTCTATTATTAATATTGTTTAAGTACATACCAAAATTACAGAATTGCCAATAACTAACGCAGTTTCGGGCTTCTTAATCCCCACACAATTATACACGCCTGATTTTTTTAACCACGCCAGATTTCATTGCTTTTTATTTCACATGATAAAAATTCAAAAGGAATCTATATTAAATAAAATTCTGTCTATTTAAAACAGAAGTAATTTCGTTATTCTTCTATTCCTAAAAAATATTCTTCTATTCCTAAAAATATTCTATTACTTAAAATATTCTTCTATTCCTTAACATAACATTAAGCTGTAATTGTCAATTTTATCCTACAACACCTTCTGAGAGTTAACGAAATCTTCAAATCTTAATGTAATACTGTTATTTGATATATATATATATATATATATATATATATATATATATATGAAAGTGTCTGTCTATCTGTCTGTGTATCTGTGTATCTGTGTGTGTACATTTCCCTACGCAATAACTCTGTCAGTTTTAAGTCTACAGACTCGAAATTTGGTATACAGGTATGGGAAATCTATGTGATTGGTTTTCGGTCAGAAATTTGGCGATTAAGGAGTCAAAGTTCAACGATTTGACATTTGAGAACTTTACCACACTCCTACAACAATTTTTGGTCTAAACACTTGAAATTTTAGGTATAGGCTCCTTGGACATGGATCTAACTTAATAACTTAATTTGAGCCCAAAACAATAAATTTTAAGGGGTCATAACAGGGGTCAAAGTTTTAAAAAATTGACCAGTTTTTTTTTTTTGTTTTTTTTTTGTTTTTTTTTTTTTTTTGCTCCACAATACATCTCCAAATACCCGGGCAATATATATATATTTCTTGCTTTCCTAATCTCTTTGAAATCCTACAAACTGTCTAAAAACTGTCTAAAAACTGTCTAAAAACTTAAATTACTTTTTTTGATGGAAATATGAAACATTTCATATTGCTTGTTTCCTGTGATGCATTAACCTGAAAAATTCATTCTACATTTTGCAAACCTCTTCTTCTTCTTCTTTAAAAATGAAGGTACAAGATTCAATTTGAAATTTATTTATTTTCAAAATGCACTGTTATAAATTTTACAAAGTAAGGTATAAAAATGTAATTTTAATTGAATCAAAAAATTACTTTGGATTTATTTTATGTACCGTACATTATGTTGCACTTTTTTAAAAAGATCATTGAAAATTTTATATCTATATCATTAATTGCTAGATGAAAGATAATGTTTATAAATTGCAACAAAATGTACATTACATCAAATAAATCCAAGGTAATTTTTTGATTCAATTAAAATTAAATTTTTATACCTTACTTTGTAAAATTTATAAAAGTGCACTTTGAAGATAAATGAATTTCAAATTGAATCTTGTACCTTTATTTTTAAAGCCTATAGTAAAAACATTTTGTTTAACAATTTTCATGCCTTGGATGAGATGCTTTTCTAACTTGTATCTTACCATTTTAAAATTATATTTTATAAAACTCTCCTTCTCTATTTCAGTTTGTATTTCTCCTCACACCACAACTCATTTTTGCAACCCTCTCTTTGTATTATTACGGGTCTGAATATTCTCTCTGTTTCAGTTTGTATTTCTCCTCACGCCTCAACTCATTTTTGCAACCCCTTCTTTGTGTTATTACAGGTCTGAATATTCTCTCTGTTTCAGTTTGTATTTGTCATCACACCACAACTCATTTTTTTTTTGCAACTCCCTCTTTGTAATACAGGTCTGAATAATGAGAGAATCTGAATTTTTTAACAAACACTTTAAAATAACCTTTTTAGATTAAATTTTTTAAAACTTCTTTCAGAATAGAAAATCTTTAAAATTTAATACGGAATATATTTCATATAGGTTTCATTAAAAAATATCCAGTACATAACGAGACAAATAGAGATGAAAATTTCAAAAGGACTGTATAACTGGTTACGGTCAATAGTAGTCCTCGCCAGCGAAAGTCTTGGTTATTGTTATTCTATTATTATTATTATTATTATTATTATTATTTAAAACATTTTGTGTCCTGCTCTTTCGCGTGAAGACTAATATATATATATATATATATATATATATATATATATATATATATATATATATATATATATATATAAAGCTGAATGTCTGTGTGTATGTGTGTGTGTGTCTGGTCACGAATAGGCTCTTATATGATTGACTATTTTAAAAACCTGATTACATATAATGATTGAAGATGTATCGAGACATAGAAATCGGTATGTTTGATCTGGCCGACTAGTGGTTTATTAAAATTGTGGGGTCTGCCTTCGCGCCTGGTCCACAAAGTATGGAAATAAAAAATTTAAAAATTAAAAAAAAAACGTTTGCAAGTGTTTTTGATATAGATGTACATAATAATACTTTGATAAGTATGTTTTAACTTTAATAGGGATGGTATAATAAAATTGTGGGGTCTGCGTTCGCGCCTGGCCTCCATAGAATGGAAATAGGCACACACTTTAATAAAGACTTTTCATATCTATCTGCGTAAGTATACTTTGATAATTATGTTGCAGTTTGAAGAAATATGGTATAATAAAATTATGAGGTGTTAGTTCGCATCTGACCTCCATAGAATGGAAATATGTCACAAAGTTTAACAAGGTTTTTTAATATAGATCCACAGAATATTGTGATAAGTGTTTCAGTGTGAACAGGTATGGCATAATAAATTATGGGGTTTATCTATTTTATTTTGACTTTCATCATATTTTGCTTTGGATTGATACCCCCAAATTCAACCCAAATTTACAACCCTTCCTTTTCATAACCTATCATACTTTCATAAATCAGAGTCCATTTTCTGTAGGGTGTTTTTGAACCCAGTCAACGACGGGTACTTTTGCTAGTATATATATATATATATATATATATATATATATATATATATATATATATATATATATATATATATATATATATATATATATATATAGCGGAAAATAAATATTTGCCCGATACAATCAGACTTAAACTTCAATTTAATATATATAGTAATATTTATATATTAATGAATTAATCCCAACCAAATAGAACGCGCAAAATAGACACAATAGAAAAAAATACAGAGAAAAATAAAAGAATTTAAAACTGTGAAGTAAAATCTACAATTAAATTTATTATTCGGCAGAATACGCCAAAAGCAATTTTCCAAATCTTAAATTTAATTCTAAATGTTCTTTTATTTTCCCATGCGTCTCGCTAATTGCGCTATGATGCGAATCCATAGTAACTGCCCAAGTACCACCTTCTTCGCAGCAGCCTTGGCAATGCTCTCAGTATATCTGTTCCAACTCATTTCCCCTATGAACATTAAGCTAAGGAGTTAAAAAGAAGTACTTTCAGGTAGTGCACCTTTAGCCATAGCTATTGAGAAGGTTTTTTTGCAATTATTGAAGGAAACAAGCTAAGTCTTGTCAGCATTGAATGTGACCATCCATTTTTGTCTCCATTCCACTACAGATTGAAAGTCTTCCTCTAGTGTTTCTGCCATTTCCTTAGATATGTGTTCATTCGTTTTCCCCTCGTGTCTGTTATAGAGTGTGGTGTTATCAGCAAATATACCCATCTCAGAGACAATTATATAAGGGAGGTCATTTATGAATATTGAAAATAATAAAGGCCCAAAGATCGACCCCTGGGGTATACCCGCATTCATATCATATTGTTTAGATGTACAATCGTCGATGACAACCTGGATTCTTCTCTTATTTTAGAAAGATTTAATTACCGTATGATCTAATTTTCCTGAGATCATCGTGACATACCCTGTCAAAAGCCTTACTTACAAAAACTACTGCCGCACCCTCCTCTGTTTTGTTCAGTGTATAGTATATACGTTCAGAGATTACAGTTAGGATATCTGATGTAGAACGGACTTGCCTAAATCCATATTGTTGTTCGGTCAAAAGTTTAGTAACTGTAAGGTGATGGACTAGAGTTTGATTAATTATGGACTCAAATATTTTGGCGAAAAGCGGGAGGAGACTAATGGGGTAATAATTTAATGGGTCAGTTCTTTTGCCAGAATTCTTGCAAACTGGCACCACAAAAGCAGTTTTCCAGCAGTCAGGAAAGCAAGGTTCATTAAGACATTTGTTGTAAAGTTTGGAGAAGCCTGGAGCAACTTCAGCGGAACACATTTTTTAATAGTACCGCTGGGATGAATCGGAATCACATGCTTTTGAGATGTCTAGATTTTTTATGGTATCATGTACTTGAGAAAAGGTGATTTCATCCGCAAAGGAAAATCAGGGAGTGAGTGGCTTGCTGAGTCCAATGTAGAATTTGAAGCAAACCAACTGGAAAGCATGTTAGCCTTCTCGGTTGCCGTGCAATCAACCTCATGGTTGTTGGATAGTGGGGAAATTGTTGATTACACATTATTTACTACACTGTTATAGATTTTCAGGAAATCACGAGTTCCTAATTTCTGCGCTTCGATGTGTTTCCTGGTGTTTTTTTTTCTCTTACATGTCGCTATTTCTTTCTTACAATTACTTCTAGCTTCTATAAACGTTTGTCTATTTGTACTGGATTTATGACGGATAAATCTGTGGTATGCATGCTTTCTTTGAGCAATGGCAGATGCACAAGTAGAAGTAAACCACTGGGGAGAGTGGGGGTTGCTATAAAAATTCCACGTGGGAATATGAGCTTCAAATGCTGCTTTTAACCATTCAGTGGTTTCATTTGTGCACTGTTCTGCGGGAAGAGAAAAGATATTTCCACATGCGGCATCTCTGATGAGATTCCTGATTGGTTCCCAGTCAGCCTTCTTATAATGTCTTGTTGTTTCGAGCAATGGCTCTTCAGTTTTGGGTCGAGAGTTTAAGGCGATTTACACCATCATCACAGTGTGATCAACATTCACCGAGTGGGCTATGAGTCTTCGTTAAAGGTATAAATGGAAATACTACGACGGAAAAAGAGTAAAAATGCCCAAAGAATTTCCTATGTAGCAGAAAAGAGAATACAGATATGACTGCATTGCACAGCGTTGCAAAAAAATTGATATTGTATGGCACAAGGATACTAAATAAGGTCTCACCATGTTACGGCAAAGCGCAAAAGAAGAACTATTATCTAAGATGAGATAAGGGAATATATCTTCTGCTATTTTATGGAGAACTATTCATCGAAGCCGACCGAAATCTTTACCGAAAAAAAAAACAAAGTTAATCCCGCTTAAGGAGACACAGAAATGGGGGTAGTGGTCTCCTGGTCTGCCACAGAACTACTTGTCGATGTGAAAAAGGCTAACACAACAAATTGCAATGTTTTGCTTTTTATGGTTTTATCACACGTGGACAAAATTTGAGTATGGGAAAGTTTCAAATTTCGAAGTTGAACATTGTCAACTTACTAGTCATTTTTTATTACGCTTTAAAACACTAACAATTTTCATGATAAACCAACAAATCTTGCATATAATATATAATATATATATATATATATATATATATATATATATATATATCCGTTTTCACTTCTCAATTATGCCTGATGGTATAAATTCTAGCGACCGATGTTAGCTGTAAAAAGGTTTTAGTGAATGATTATTTTTTTTAATCATTTCTATTAATTGTTGTTAATATTGACGAAACTATTGCATATAGAAAGCTAAAATAGGACAATAAAATTAGAAATTAATAATACTAAACATTAATTAAGCAGTTTAAAAAACAGTTATACAAATTAGGCATTCAAGCCACTGTCTTTGAGTCGTTCATATGATATATATATATATATATATAGAGAGAGAGAGAGAGAGAGAGAGAAAGAAAGAAAGAGAGAGAGTAGGAAGAAAGTGTAGTATCCGTTCTGATGCTACTTAATCTATTCTGTCCTCTGCCAGTGAAAGTGGAGTCGTTCTAGACTGAGGCTATTTTTATTTTTGTTCAAATAGTGTTCCTATCGAAGGAGTTGGATTTTTTCCACATAAAACACAAATTTGTTTAACTTTGCCCGCGTGGGGAAGCAAGTAAATAGAAACAGTAACTGACAATGCAATCCTCTATCTGTATAAAAGCAAAGTACGTCTTAAAATGGAGTATTGTTACCACATCTGATTTCCGAAACTATCCGCGATGTCTCGTTCGCATGACTTCCCAAAAAAAGATTGATCTGAAACCTTTCAGTTTGACTTTATCGCAGTAGGAGACTAGTAAATATATTTACCTTAGAGATACTTTTTTTATAGAAATCGCCCCAGACAAGACATGAAGCGTTTTAAAAAATCAAAAACTAACCAGCAATAAGTATTCTATCGATAGAGTATGACTAAGAAAACAACAATTCTTCCCTCTTTGTTAGAAACATCGCTCATAGAACGTGCGAACTAAAGGACAAAACAAAGGAAGTGAGAGTTACGAGGCTGCCGGAGTAAACCCAAGGGCCACTTCCTACTCTCATATAAGCGTCTACGTGGAATTGATGCCAGCTCTTCTATATAAATGTTGTAGACCCGTGCTAGGGGTTACAAATGAAAGAATTCACAAGTAGTGTAAAGTGTATAAAATATAATATGTATTTATTATAAAGAATACAGGAGCCACTAAAGTGGGATGAGAGGAACGTGTTCGTAGCATTCGGTTAAACATGGTATGAATGTCTCCATTTAGTCTCTGAAACCAGTGGTATTTATAGGACTGGTTGATTCCACTTAGTTCTCGAATAGGGGTGATTTGTACTCCACAACAACCCCCCCCTCCCAAGCTTTTCATTCCCCTGGGATGATCGTATAGCTCTTTTTTTCCTGGGGTCGATCTCTATCAGGTCGGTCATTTTCCTTTTACTGGAGGACCGGCGTTGTACGACTGTTTGTTGTGTTACCAGGTCGAACGTGTCATATATCTGGTCCATTACCTCTTCTTGTTCAGCAGGAGGTTGTCTTTCGTCATCTGTGATACGTTTCCGAATTTGGTTCAAATGTTTCTTGTGCGTAAATCTTCGATCTTCGATAACGTAGCCATCCGCTCGATTCTGTTCTGGACCTTTCCTAGTTCCTACATCGTGCTATTATTATTGTGTACCTAGAAAATACCTTTTCGCCAGGTAAATACCTCTTTTTAGGAAGTACAGTATTTAGCGGTTTCACCTGTTTTAGTAAAAGTTTCTCGAAGACCGGCCTAATTTTCCTCGCGAACATTAACTCCGTGGCGACATCTTCGATTGAGTTCTTTCATTTGGCGTAATTCGGTAAACTTATTAAAACTGTTGTAACGCCTTTTCTGGGGGTGTTCCTTAAGCCTTCTTCGGGGCTCTTTTCAACGTGTCTACAAACCTCTCTACCTGACCGTTCGATCGGGATGATAGGTTGGCGTCGTTATGTGGATCTGCTGGAGTTAATTGTGTGCCATTGTCTGACACTAGACAATCAACCATACCAAACCTAGCGTAGAATTCATGAAGAGCACTGATTGTAAAATCCGTCGTTGGACTTTTACAGCGAAATACCTCAGGCCATTTTGAAAAACTGTCTACCACTATTAAATAATAGTTTCCATCCAGTGGGTCTGGGTAATCTACGTGTATTCTTTGCCATGGGTGGTCTGCTTTAGGCCATGGGCTAAATTGTATTGGAGGCGCTTTTGCAGCCAATGCGCATCCCTTACACGACTTTACCGTGTCTTCTATATCAGTGTCCATATTCTTCCAGTAAATGTAGACCCTCATTAGGCTTTTCATTCGCATAGCCCCAGGGTGCCTCGTATGGAAAATAGAATATTCTTTTGTAGTGTAGCTGGGATTACTACTCTTTCTCGATACAACAGTACCTCATTACACATAGAATAAGCTTCCACCGCCGATTCATCTGACTGAATTGTTTGTTTCGTTTATTTGATAAAACTATCTTCTTATATATATATATATATATATATATATATATATATATATATATATATATATATATATATATATATCGTAATTTAAAATGAAAAGAGAAAGTTCAATTCCACAAAGGAGACTCTTTTCGAAGCCTAATCTGGGAAGTTCTTGAATCGTCCTCGTCAGCCACTTGTTGTAGACCCGTGCTAGGGATCACAAATGAAAGAAACCACAAGTAGTGTAAAGTGTATAAAATATAATAGGTATTTATCATAAAGAATACAGGAGCCATTAAAGTGGTATTAGAGGAACGTGTTCGTAGCATACGATTAAACATGGTATGAATGTCTCCAATTAGTCTCTGAAACCAGTGCTATTCATTAGGCTTCGAAATACCCTGGCATAAAGAGTCCCTTCTATCCCCCAAATTTGGCCTGTATCCCATTATTCAATAAATGATCCATTCTATATCTACCAATATATAGTTTTGTGTCTTCATTTCATACTCTTGTTGTCCTACTGTATAAGCTCTAATAATTATTGTTGAGCTTGACATTATCCGGATAAGTCTCCTTTGTGGAATTGAACTTTCTCTTTTCATTAAATTACGATATATATATATATATATATATATATATATATATATATATATATATATATATATACAAAGCTGAATGTCTGTGTGTGTGCATGTGTGTGTGTGGTTTGGTTACGAATAGGCTCCTATATGGTTGACTATTTAAAAAAAAAATGATTACATTACATATAATGATAGAAGATGTATGGAGACACAGGAATGGGTATGTTTGATCTGGCAGAATGGTGGTTCATTAAAATTGTGGGGTCTGCGTTCGCGACTAGTCCATAAAGTATGGAAATAAAAAATTTAAAAATGAAAAAAAAAACGTTTACAAGAGTTTTTGATATAGATATACATAATAATACTTTGATAGGTATGTTTCAACTTAAATAAGGATGGTATAATAAAATTGTGGGGTCTGCGTTCGCGCCTGGCCTCCATAGAATGGAAATAGGCACAATCTTTAATAAAGACTTTTCATAGCTATCTGCGTAAGTATACTTTGATAATTATGTTTCAGTTTGAAGAAATATGGTATAATAAAATTATGAGGTATTCGTTCGCGCCTGACCTCCATAGAATGGAAATATGTCACAAAGTTTAACAAGGTTTTTTAATATAGATCCACAGAATATTGTGATAAGTGTTTCAATGTGAACAGGTATGGTATAATAAGTTATGGAGTTTATCTATTTTATTTTTACTTTCATCATATTTTGCTTTGGTCTTGATACCCCCAAATTCGAAGTTATCTCTTTACAACCCTTCCTTTTCATAACCTATCATACTTTCATAAATCAGAGTCCATTTTCTGTAGGGTGTTTTTGAAGCCAGTCAACGATGGGTACTTTTGCTAGTATATATATATATATATATATATATATATATATATATATATATAAGAGCAAATAGTTCATAAAACATGTTAAAAAATACTTTGAAAAATAGTTAAAAACATATTTAATTTGAAAAGGAAACACAAAATAATTAGATAGTCCTTAATCCGCGAAGTTCCGAATAAATACTTAGGAATTAGCAAAAATGCGGGATCGGATTTTGCATGCAAAAGTATTTGATGAAACTGCAAGTAAGTCAAAGATCTTACTTGATAACAAAAAGTGAAGCAGAGGGAATAGAGTAGAGAAAAAGGTGATTTTACGTGAATGGATAGTTTATATATATATATATATATATATATATATATATATATATATATATATATATATATATATATATATATATATATATATATATATAAGGAAAAGTAGTTAATAAAACATGTTAAAAAAACACACTGAAACAGAATTAAAGACATATACTTTAGTTTTACCATCTTGGATTATTTTGGTAAACTTAATTGTAATACTTATTTCAATATATATATATATATATATTACCTTATCACTATTTTTTAACCAAAATTATAATATACTAATAAAATCAAAGTCAAAGATAACTGACTCAATTAATTAAGCTTCATAATTATCAGTTTTAATAATCGAGCATGCATATAATATTTTCAAAACATAAAATACGAGAACATCATATTGTGTATTTTCTTATGCGTTACAAGTGTTTCATAACAATTTCGACAAATATTCAAAAATAGATATTCTTCAAACGCTAATATACACTAGTTATACATATATGAATACATTCATAATCTCTATTATATATATATATATATATATATATATATATATATATATATATATATATATATATATATATATATATATATATATATATGGTTATTGCATCACTAACAAAATTTTTCCTACACGATCAGAGGACATTTTATTTCCTAGTTACAAAGAAACGTCTTTTATCGCTGTCATCCGTAGCGAAGGAGACCGAGAGTTTGTCTGTGACGTCAATACAAAAATGGTTATTGAATTCTAAACGGCTTTATCATTTCCGCTGTGAAGGGCATAAAACTTGTAGCACACCTGACCGGCTTCCCGTATGCGTATGCCAGTCGTAATGAAAGGGAGGAGGCGGTAAGAGAATCAAAAAGAATCAGAAATATGCAGTGAAAGAGAGGAGAGATACTGTTATGGAGGGGATAACTTGAGATTAAGAAAATTACAAAGGTGTAAAAATGGATATTGCGCTTTCACTCATCTGGCTTCGTTGACACATATGATTTTTCGAAACAAGAGAGCAACTAGAGATGACAGCATGAGAGGCAAGGGTAAAACTTGCGGAGAATGCGTTATTTTACACAGAGCGTTTTCTGCAAGTTTTACCTAAAATTAAATCATCCACAAATTGTAATCTTTAATATTAAATAGGTGCTTGTAAAAATCTGAATAGACTACAAAACCCTTTTGTGGTCGAGTATTACCGATTATGGGCTGTTCTTTTAAATGACCTTTTGCTTGTTGACCGAGAAATGGGGATTCACTCCTCGGCCCATCGCTTTTCGTTTTTGTTGTTGATTTTTTTTTTTTTTTTATTATTTTAAAAACAAATTCTATTTTATGTTTTTCTAATTCAAGATGTTTTGGGTTATTTTCAAGTTTTGGATGTTTAAATCCGAAACATATTTATCTAACTACTCTGGTTAATGCACTTTCAGAGTATATATGTGCCTGTTATAAACAAACAACTAAATAAATAAAAATCCAGGTCGGCATTTTTTCTCTTTTAACAAAAGTCTTTATTACTATCACTCTCGACCACGTGGTACTTTTTTCTCCTTGTTTTCCTTGTACTTCTCGCGCACACTTCCTAATTTACATATGCGCGTTTTCGGCTACTGCTGCTGCTAATGTCTTCGCAAGTCAGCAAATATCCTGATATTTTTCTACGCGCTCATATGCTCATATGTTGTGTTTATAGGGAGGTCTGTCAATCTCAAACAACCTTAAATGTGTTTGGAGCATATTTCCGGCACGGATGCTGAATCCATATTTTTGTAACATCTTTGAACAGAAAAGGCACCATAGTATAATCCTATCTCGAAGGTCAAGAATGTACATTGTAGTTTGAGTTTTAAGTTCGACAGGACAGCGTCATCAGATGAAAATTCTTAAAATTCATGATTTTTGCATTAGATTTTCGGTGGTCGGGCGATCTCATTTTTTATATAGGAGTAGAGGAACGACCAGCGTTGCTCGGTGGTAAAAAAAATATTGTGACAAAGGGGCGGAGATGTTGGCGTCGTTGTCCGGTCGTAAAAATAAATTGTGACATGGGGGGGGGGGCAAAAAAATTGTGACAGTGGAGGCAGGGGTGGCGACGTTACCCGGTCGTAAAAAAGAAGAAAAAAACGGATATATAGGATGGTCGCCCTGAAACTGCCATTTGTCCCATTACTCAAGGTATGTATTTCTCCTGTGGAATTGAAAAGTCAGCGACCCAAAGGAAGATCACTCTGACCTTGCCAAAGATGCATATGCAGTCTTGTCGGCGTTCCCCAGCAGAGGCGCCTCAGGCGATCAGCAATAAACTAACGTCTTCTCAAAGACCTCTTAGAACTGCACAGAACTAGCGTTATACTGCAATCAACAAAGAACAGGAAGAGGAATGGTTGAATCTCTGTTGAATTGGAGGTGGGACTGATAATCCCTGGCTGTCTCACAATGGAACGCTGATAGTGTATGAGGTCTTAATGTGCGAGGAGAGCGTCCGACTAACTTGATCGAGATGAACCCAATAATGTCCAATAATTTTACAACTAAGGGTTACATGGATAAGGAAGATACAAGCGAGGAGTTGGGTGATCCCACTCCAGTAATCAGCAGAAAGAAAAAAGCGATTCGCTTCACTATGGCATGTGTGTGATCTGTGAATCTGAGGAAGAATGGAGAAGTAAAGGACGCGCGAAAACAAATCTCTACAAATTTACTATCAGAGCATGTATGGAGTATCGTTTTCATGTTTTGGCTGGTGAATCTCTATCCCATTTGAGAGTTCTTTATAAAGTCCAGAAACGTGTGTATAATGTGATTGGCCCCACCCTTCCTTATTCACTATAACCTCTCTCAGAGACGTGATGTTGTTAGTCTCAGTCTTTTTTTTTATAAATTATAGCATGTGCGTTATCTATTTGCTGTTCTCTTTGTTTCAGCTTGTTTGATCTGTTGGTCACGTAGCCGCCATCAATTCGCTGTTCTGATATCTCATTATAATACAGTTTCTTATTTCAGAAACTTCTTTTCAAGGTTGCAAGGTTTTGGAATTCTATTTCTACTGACTGTTTTCCTCCTATCTACAAACTTTGTCTTTTCAAGATTAAGTTCAATAGGAACATAGGACAAGTAATAACACGACTCCTTTTTATTTTGTAACAACGATGTGTATTTTCTCATTCTTCCGCCACGCGTTACTTTTCGTTGTGGCTGTGACATCACCTACATCCCTAAAATGATCATCCCCCTTCTCTCCGACGTCTCTCATTTTTATAGTCTTTCTTTTTCTTACCGTGACGGTATTTCGCACACGGATCAGTATTTGCATATAGTCGCCATACGCACTCTGTCACTCTTATATCAAGTAGCTTAACGACTTGTATCGAGCAATTTTCATTAAAAACAGAGTTGTTTGGGACTTACAATCGTTATCTAAAGAAAGGTGATGGAGATTTGTTGCCATGTAGATTTTATATTAAAAGAAAAAAAACCTGAGTTGATTTTGCCGTCAGAACAGAAGCAGGCGCAACTGAAAGTAACTAGAAAGGAAATACATGGAAGAGATTTGAGGGGTCAGTAAGTAATGATCTGTATGAAAACTTCTTGGGAGTAAATAATAATAATAATAATAATAATAATAATAATAATAATAATAATAATAACTAGCAGGACTTATGAAAATTACACAGCTGCATCTGTAATATATTGTTGCTGGACATTCCATGGGTGTTCAGCATATTATTCTAGCCTTTTTGTTAAAATCGTATCGCTCCTCCTTACTAAAATAATAACTTTTATATATTGTCTGGGCTGATTATTTCATTACAAACACATCAATGAAGTAACTCACATTTCATAATTTTTTATAATTCTTGGATATCTACTAATTTCGACAATCATTTTTATGATTTACACCCACATTATCGCGCCCCCCCCCTTACTAAAATAATAACTTTGATACATTGTCTGGGATGACGATTTTATTAGAAACACACCAATCAATTTACTCACATTTCATCATTTTTCATAATTATTGGATATGTTACTAATTTCGACTATAACTTTTCGTAATTTTAACCCACATTATCTTACTAAAATAATAACTTTGATATATTATCAAAATGATAATGAAATAAAGTAATGTTTAATGCGTAAATGCTTTCAGCTGTTTCCGGGACTGATTTCATATCCCCGACCCCAGTGTTAAAAATATACATGAAATAAAGTAATGTTTAAATCATAAACGATTTCAGCCATTTCCGGGACTGACTTCATATTCCCCACCTCACTGTTAAAAATATACTTGAAATAAAGTACTGTTTAAATCATAAACTGTTCCAGCAGCTTTTCGAACATTAACACTGTTAGGGATTAGGTAACTGTTACATCAACATGAATTTCAGAGTGTATTATCAGTCTTAGCATTTCAGCGACTTTAATTATATACATTCGAGAGAATTGTGTTTTTAACTACAGAATAACTATTAAAATCAATTATTTCTTAACAACATTTGCATTTATCAGAAATATAAAATCCTAAATTTTATAGAATAAGAAACAAAATAATATAAACATTATCTAGAATTGTTAATCGAATTTTAAATTTTAAATTGTCCCTAAAGAACAATGGACACTTTTTCACGCTAATAATAATAAAATAAATAATATCTTTGTTAACTTCCAAACAATACATGGGCAGTGTCACTAGTAAGATACTCTGGACCTTTCATAGAGTGAACTAAAGAAGAACTGAGACAACTCGATCAGAAGACCAGAAAACTCATGACCATGTACAACGCATTACATCCGAAGGACGATGTTGGCCGACTCTACGTAAAAAGGAAAGACAGCGGAAGGGGACTGGTTAATATAGAAGACTGTTAATAACAGCAAAAAAGAACTAGAAAAATATTTAATGCAAAACACTGAAAGAATAATCATAGCAGTGAGAGACACGGAAAAATTCAACAAAAGAGAAAACTGAGAGACAAAGGATAAGACGAGACAAGAAAAGTGGGAAAAGAAACAACTACACGGAAGATTCATAAGGATGACAAAAGATGAAAACAACGAAAACACTTTGACATGGTTGTGAAAAGGACATATAAGCCGAAAAACTGAATCCCTAATAACTGCAGCACAAGACAACTCGATAAAAACCAACCACATCAAAGCAAAGATCGACAAAACACAAGAAAACTGCAAATGCAGACTCTGTGGACGATAAACCATATAAGTGAATGCAGCAAAGTGGCCCAAAAGAAATACAAGAACAGACACGACCAAGGGGAAGTGTAGTACACTGGGAATTATGCAAACAACTGCATCTCGAACGCACAGACAAGTGATACAAACATAAGCCGGCAACAGTATTTGAAAACAGCAGTCACAAATTCTTATGGGCATGGACATACAAACTGATAAACCCATCTAAGCAAGAAGACCGGACGTCGTAATAATTAACAAGAAAGAAAAATCCTGTCAAATCGTAGACTTTGCTGTTCCAGCTGACCACAGGGTGAATATCAAAGAAAAGGAGAAACGGATCAAATACACAGAGCTAGTTTGAGAGCTGGAAGAGATATTGAAGATGAAGAAAATCAAAATAATATAATAGTAGGAACACTAGGAATGATCCAAAAAAACTTTGAAAAAAAGAATGGGAGAAATTGGAATCAGAGGAATGAATAGAAAAATACAACGAACAATAATCATGAAAACAGCTGATATATTAAGAAAACGCTTTGAATGTGGAAACTTACACACAGGAGCAACATGTGCGGGCCAGACAAACTGCTGCAAAAGAAAAACATGAAACATTACATAGAACCAAGGAACAGAAACTGCATATCTATAAGTTCTTTAACACAACCCAACCCCCATTGCCACATCACTGCCCCGCCCAAAAAAAGAAGGAGACCAATTAACCAAATAGCCAAGGAGGAAAGAAAGTCCGATGAACTGAACAGACCTCAGCCGAATAAGTGCGAAGAGAACTGGGACCTTGGGGAGGCTTAGTGCCACTCAAATTCCAGCAAAGACCAATACCTGCTGCCAACGAGAAATCAATGGCAAGAAGCTGTTGCGATAATGCAAATTTATTTTCAAATGTTTTCGAAAGAGGTGGAGAGTACTGGAAACCTGGAGAGAATTGTTGTCACTCAGCTTCCAGGGAACACCACAGTGAATGATCTCTATAGACCTGTGTGAAAGTTCGTTGTGAGTCAATGATAATTAAAATTGCATTAATAATAATAAAATAATAATTATTATAATATTAATGAAAATAAGAAAAATGAAAATAATAATAAAATTAAAAGTCATAAAAAGAATAAAAATAGTAATGAAAATTAAAAAATTATAATAATAATAACGATATTCAATAAAATAAATAATAACAAAAATAAAAATAATAATAAAATAAGGAGAAGAAGAAGAAGAAAAAAAAAGAAAAAATAACAACAATAATAAAATTAATAATAAGAAGAATGATAAATAAAATAATAATAAAATAATAATAATAACAATAATAATAATAATATTAAATATAATAATAAAATAATAATAATAATTAAATAATAATAATGATGATAATATAATAATAATAATAATAATAATAATAATAATAATGGGAATCATAAAAATAATAATAATAATCATATTAATAATGATAACAGTAACAATAATAATAATAATGATAATAACAATAAAAATAATAATAATAATAATAATAATAATAATAAGACAAATTGTCTCTGCCAGCGATAAATCAATGGCAAGCGACTGTTGCGATAAAGCGATATCATTTGCAAGTGTACTTAAACGAGGTGAACGTACTTGACATAAGGGGAGGTTTGTTAACAGTCTGATTCCAAGGAATAGGACAGGTTATTATAACCGAGTAATCTCTGATGATGACCTATTTGAGAACTCCTAGTGAGTAGATAATCGTAATAATAATAAGGCCGTTCCCGCCTTCTCCCTCACACACGCCGGTGCGCGCACTCGCTTGTGCGTTACCTCATTCATCCGCGCATGCTCTCATCTTTTGTTTATTTCATATCCTTGTTGCGTGAGACAAACCGTTGTTTGTGCTTTAATAAATAGAAAGTATTTCTAATTTGCATCAAAGATGGAGACCGTGATGTTTCGATTAATCTGAATAGAAAATTTTACATTGAGGGGAGGGGGGAGAAAATAGCGCGAACCTCTTGCGTACGTTGTTGATATACTCTTCTATTCTTTTCGCTTATTTGTGTTCTTTAACTTATTGTGATATGCGCATTGTTAGTTGGGCTTTTATTCCACTTCTCAAGCAACTGACGTCCTCCTTTTTTTCTTGATGTAAAAAAAGAAAATGAAGTAAAAAGAAAAAATTTCTCTAACTTTAATACTGAATTAAATAACTGTAAACATATTTATGAATATTGGCAATCTGGATCAAGGTTAGATGAGGATTGATAAACAATAAAATAATTTAAAAAATAAATACATATTCATCATTTATTATATATATATATATATATATATATATATATATATATATATATATATATATATATATATATATAGGGTGCGGCAGAAATATCTCCCATATTTTAAACTTCTAACTATATATATTGCTCATGAATTTATGCAGGTGCCAATTATATTTTCATTTAGCTAATAACTTCCTATAATTTTTTTCACGTATCCTCATCAATTAATATAGTTTCTGGTGTACATCGTGCTTTTACTATAAAAATGTTTTTGCAGAATGGTGAATCTGTAACTGCAACACAGAGAGTTTTCCAACTTCATTACAGGTTAAGACGGCATGATGTTGTTCCAGAAAATCAATACAGCTATGGGTTGCAAATTTCAGAACTACAGGTTCGGCACTTAAAGGAAAGTCACCTGGAAGGCCCCGAAGCGCTCGAACGCTTTCGAACATTAGAAATCAGCTTCAAGACAGCACGTCAATACCCATATGCTCAACGATTCGATTACACAAAAAAGTATAAATAATATATTTTATCAGTACGATAAATTGTCTCGAGATGATTCACTCTCAGCCTTTGACAAGGGAGAGTACAGCTTTATATTAAAACAATTAATTCTTCTGCAGAGTGCCCTCCCTTTAAAAGGGATAATAATTATATGTATAATATTCTGTTTGTTCTTTCCTTAGTACGTTCATAGGCTACGCTTTGAACAGAGCCGAATGCAATTTTTGAAGTCCAAACTGCTTCGAAATAAAGGCCAAATTCGACCTCCTTTTAATGTAGCTTCGTTTTCGAATATCATTATATACGATCATTGTTGTAATGGTGTGATAAACGAAAATCATAAGAATTTCGACGTGGTTCTTCACCAAAGAAAAAAGTCAACGAAACGTTATGTAAAATTGCAACATTCGAAGAAAACAGGGTAAGAAATGAAGAATATAGAACATTGTCTCCCAAGAGGTGATGAAATAAAGAAGTAAATCAAAAATTGTCTCTTACAATATGATTTAATTATCTATATTGAACTATGTAGCACAATATTACTTTCTGGGTATTTATTAGTACTTATTAATTTTCATCATTTACGTCATATCTAAATTTAAAATACAATGGACATTATTGTAATAAAGTTGCGAGGGGTGGAGTTTTTCCGTCATTTGCGATTATGTCTTATTATTAATATTAATTAATATGTCTCATTATTAATAATAATTAATATGTCTCATTATTAATAATAATTAATATTTCTCATTATTAATATTAATTAATATGTCTCATTATTAATATTAATTAATGTCTCATTATTAATATTAATTAATATGTCTCATTATTAATATTAATATGTCTCATTATTAATATTAATTAATATGTCTCATTATTAATATTAATATGTCTCATTATTAATATTAATATGTCTCATTATTAATATTAATATGTCTCATTATAAATATTAATTAATATGTCTCATTATTAATATTAATATGTCTCATTATTAATATTAATTAATATGTCTCATTATTAATATTAATATGTCTCATTATTAATATTAATTAATATTTCCCATTATTAATATTAATTAATATGTCTCATTATCAATATTAATTAATATGTCTCATTATTAATATTAATTAATATGTCTCATCATTATTATATTACTGCGTGTGTCTCTTATTTAATGCCTATGCATGTGTGTGCTGCGGTGATCCTCTGTCTATGTATGCTTATATGTATCTATGGATCAACGAATGTTTGGCATATCAATACTTTTATTGTCATCGAAATCGATAAACTCGACTGTAAACTCGACCATAAATTCGATTGATTGCCTACTCTATTGGGGAATCTACTTTGATGCACTGGCAAGAAGCTTTACACACCTCCCCGCAGTGACTTACTCCACAATACATTATAGTCTGCATTGCACTGTAGAGAAACTACTGTTGGTTTTATAAAATCATTTTATATAATGATTGGAAGTAAAGTTTAAAATGCAAAAGTCTAGTATCAAAGTTCAATAGTGTTCTAAACAGAAACATTCATTTTGAAAGTGCCACTGTCTTATTAACGTGTCTCTTGTTGATTTTATGCGCCAAGCCCTTCTTTTTGTGCAATTGTACGACATCTTAAATGCATCTGTGATGTTAGGCCGTATAAAGATGATAACTTTGGTCGAAATCGAGATGTTCCTTCTTTAATCGTATTTTTCGATTATCGATTTTCGATACTTATCGATGGCATTCCGATAAAAAAAAACTCATCGAAGAACACAGTCATATACATAAAGTAGATTTGTATGCAATTTAACAAAAATCGACCCAACCGAACTCTCACACAGAGTTTTTTTTGCATATATATATATATATGTATATATATACATTTTAAGGTAAATACCCTTTATAACATCGTCTGTTTCAATTAACAAACTCACTGGTGTTATGTGTTCGGCTTCAGCGCATATACACTGCTTGTGTTGTTTCACGAGGGAAGAGAGAACGCAGCAGCACGGCCCCGAACAATTTCGTCCACACGACCTGATGTTATATAGCGCCAGGACCCCTAGGTTGGGAACGGTCGTTGTTAGTTAGTTCCCCGTTGCAACAAAAACCCTGTAGCCGTCTTTTATTGATCGTCTAGTTGTTTAATTTTCTGGTTGTTATGGTAACGGCTAAGACGACAGAATTATTTTACCCTTGACTTTGCATTTTTTCGCTTTCGCTCTCGACTGCCATTCCTTGTCATAACAGCGATCCCGACTCAAAAGAAATTAACATGCACACAAAGGTCAGACGTAACTCAGCATAACAAATCAAGACGTAAGACACACTGGCTTTTTATATAAAAATATATTTTGTTTTGAAATTATTTTCTCGTTTTACACAGAGATTTTCAATAGTTCAAAATTTAACAGTGTGGCTTACTGTTCATTTCAGTGATGGAGAGGGGTGTGTGGAAACGTTATACTCTCGACAATCGCACGTTTCCTATCGGCGTCTCTCTCTTCTTCTCTTCTCTCCTCCTTCTTCTTCTGGTTACACTCCAAAAATCACCGCTTATATTAGCCTGTTTTTCGCTTTGTTTTTTCCAATCCACACGATTTGTCAATCATACTGCTCGATACCGGTGCGCGTGTCTGTTGGTCACGTTTTGACAACTTTTCGCCACTTCCTGACCTAGAGCCATCACGACCGATTTCTCTTCAGCTGACCGACTATTGGCTTTATTGATACACGTGAATTTAACTCTCATGCTTACTTTGTATACATGCCAAAGTTGCAAGGAATGTCACGTTTCCTTGTTTTGTAAACAAAAAAATCGTCGTCCGATTTCTTTATTTACGACGTGATCACTTTTTCGTTTCGACTGGTGGACAATCGATTATTCGATGCCCACCTTTTAAATCTTTTATTATCTTGTTTTAAAGAAGTTTTTTCTTTTCAGTTATGTATCGGATGGTTCCAGCCATCCATTACATAACACTGACACGATCCTAAACAACCTCATTAATTCAAATCCGAACACCTTCGACGATTGGCACGATCCCGAACGCAATGACTCAACACGACACGTTACCAGGGCAACCTTTACTCGCTGAATTACTGTTGTCGGCTGTTTTATTTAGCCTACATCTGAGGCAGGTAATTCAATCTTATTGTCCCTTGATCTCCACTGTTTGGAACCACCAAAGAAATTTGTTGCCATGTACTTGCAAATAGGCTCGGCGTAGGTTTGTCACTGCAATGCTTGATCTTTGCTGTCGATTTTCCTTCAAGTTTTGCAAAATTCTGTTTGTTCTCCTGGGGGAGATTAGACTTTTAAGGCTAAATTCATCCTCTGGATATGGCAGCAATAAGCCGTATCAATCCATATCTGCAGTTTATGATCATATTCCTCACAAATTTGTGCTGGAGCTGAATACTTTGCAAGTCTATTTTTAACGTAAATGGAGGTTGGTGACCATTTCCATGATGCGGTTCACTTCCAAGTGTTTTTGTTTTCATAGAAATCATGCTCAGTGTTGCCAGCAAAACTGGTTTTGCTGAAATGTAGGAAAGTTGCCTCACCGGCACTAAACACAGCTACTCCTCCAAGCCGCTTGATTGCGTCCGACCCAAGCAACAAATCAAACCCAAAAAACTTTCATGTTAATGCTCAGCTTTGCACTAATGTTAACTTGTACCACTTCTATTCCATAGCAGCTAAGTGTGCCTCCATTCGCTTTGAGCTTTTTCCTCGTCCATTCGGTACAACACGTCTTGCGAACTAGTGACTGCGTGCATCCAGTATACACTAGAACAGTATGTAGTTGTTTATTGATGTGAACAGTTATAACCGGAAATGCGCCATCTACAACAGCTTGGGGGATGAGATTGGTGATGAATTCTCGCCTCCACTGCTCGTTTCCGGTAACATCGATAGTACGTGATATTTTTCGATGCTTGATACAGCACTTCTGACTTTCTCATTATCCAGTAGACAATCGCTTGCCTTATGATTGGGTGCATTACAATTATAACACTGCCGGAATGTCTCCGTCTCCTGGTGTGTTTTCTGCCGATATATACGATGATACTATATGCATATATGATGACACTATATACATATATGATGACACTATATATATATACTAGCGGGGGTACCCGGCGTTGCCCGAGTGTTTGTTTCCGGGACGGGGGGGAGTTTTAAAAAATGTTATGGTAGGTAAGTAGGAAGGATCAAACCCGGAGCCATGAGTAAAAGTAGGAAAATAAAGTGTGAAAAAAAAACAAAAAAAAACATCTGCAACGTTAACAGTTCGGCCACCAAGAAAAGTCCATTCCAGTTGTTTAGGAAAAAAAAAAAACGACTACGGTAGGTCGGCGCGAACGTGAAAATATAACGTGAATTGTCCAGCACGCTAACCACTACGCCACAGAGCACTGCAGCTTGGTTTAGTGATTTTAAATAACTTCACATGAAAGAACTACGAAGCCAAATCGGTGTTCTCTTCTCAACTGTTCCTTGTGAACGATCCCCAAACGGGGTTAAGTGGTGGCAGGGGGAGAAGGAATTTATTAGAGAGAAAATATTTTACCACTTCCATTGATCTTAACCGATTTTGGCCGTGACTTCTCAGCAGAAAAAGTATAGAAATCTAAGATTATCGAGGAATTTGAGAAATAATAAGCCTATAACACACCTCAGATATTGTTCTGCCGTTTGTGCATATTATATTTGCATGAAATATCTTGATTTTTAATCCTATTAAGGTCAAAATCCGACGGGGAAAAAATGAGTTCATTTTATTTATATATATATATATATATATATATATATATATATATATATATATGTATGTATGATGACACCATATACATATATGATGACACTATATACATACATATGATGACAGTTTATATATATATATATATATATATATATATATATATATATATATATATATATATATATATATATATATATGATGACACACTATATACATACACTCGTGAGCAAAAAAAATGGGCAAAACAAATTTTATACATTTTATTACACTAAAAGCTATATTGAACAATGAACAATTGAACAAGGAAACTTAAACGAGACTAATAACAAAGAACAAGATATTTACTTCAATAAATACTTAGGATGGAATCGCATTCCTTTTTGATTTCTTTGAAAGATCAATCCTTTCAGATATGTTCTCAACCAAAGTGGAACACTTCGAAGAGGAGATGCTATTCCATTTGCTTTGCACAGCTTCCCACAGTTTGTCATTATTCGATAAAGTTCTTCCAGCCAATGCACGAAATATTATGGACCAAATATTCTCGATTGGGTTTAAATCGGGACTTTAACCTGGCCAAAATATCACCATAATTGAATTATCAGAAAACCATTTTCTTGTGACTTTAGCAGTGTGTGCATGGGCATTATCACGTTGAAAAATAATGCTCTGGTATATTCCCAGCTTCTGGATACTTGGTAACAGTCCTGTTTCTAATATTCGAGTGCATTCCTTTACATTGATTGATTTCTCACATCTAATATGTTCCTCAACTCCTGCTGCAGTAAAAGTTCCCCATACCATTACCCCTCCATTCCCATATTTAACTGTCGTTTTTATGCGACTTGGCGAAAATCTTTCTCCAGTTCTTCGATTGCACCGTTCGGGAGCATCGGGAGCATCAATAACAAAATAAAATCTTGATTCATCTGACCAGAAAACATTCCTGAACCAGTCTGTATTTTTCTTGCCATAACACGAAAAAAATCTCATTCTATCATTGATGTTCTTCTTAGATAAAAATGGCTTTTTTGCACACCTTTTAGAAGAAAATCCCATTTCTTTCATTCATCTAGATACTGTATATCTAGAAAGAGAATATCCAGCCCTTGTTTTGAATTCTTTGCTATGATCAACATGTTTTCTTTCAATCCTTCAAAACAGTTAATTTAAGCCTGTGGTTGTCCTTCAGGGCGACCAGATCCAGATTTTCCTTTTACTAAGCATTCAACTTTGAACCTTCAACTAATTCGCTTCACTACAGAAAGAGATGTTTTCACATTTTCTTTTCTTAAATATCAAAAATCTGCTTGTAAATCATTTTGGACTGCCTTAATCCTGCAATTCGTTCTTTTCTATATCCTCAACAAAATGCGGTCTTACCATTTTTAGGATTAATTTTTCCACTTATTATTATATGCTATAATAATAATCAGCTGCAAAATAGAAATTTTCAGTTAAAATGAACAAAAATTCATAGAAAAATATTGAAAAATCGATTTCTTCCTTCTTTCATTCTTGGCCTATTTTTTTTTTTTTTTTTTTGCTCATGAGTGTATATGATGACAGTATATATATGATGACACACTATATACATATATGATGACACTATATATATGATGACACTATATACATATATGGTGACACTATATTTATATATATATGATGACACTATATGCATATATATGATGATACTATATACATATATGATGACACTATATATATAACACTATATACATATATGATGACACTATATACATATACGATGACAATACACATATATATGATGACACTATATACATATATGCTGACACTATATATTTATGATGACACTATATATACATATATGATGACACTATGTGCATATATATGATGACACTATATACATATATGATAACACTATATACATATATGATGATTTTATATATATATATGACACTATATATATATGTATATATATATATATATATATATATAATGACACTATATACATATATGATGACAGTATATACATATATGGTGACATTATGTATATATGATGACACTATTTATATGATGTAGGGAGCTGATGAAATAAAAAATTTATATACAACAAACCTGCAATATTTACCATGACAGAAAAAATTGTTGGTATAAGAAGCCACCACTAGAGACTGGCAGGTACGTAGTTTTCTCGGTCGAAAAAATGGATGCGGTAACCAGAAAAAAAAACACAAACTTTTATTTCAAAAACACCTCATTAGAAATTAATAATCTGGTCCTACACCTCTGAGAAAACAGAGAATCTGTCACCTAATTAGGGTGTTGGATAGAGACTATCAACTAAAAACGAGGGCAAGAAAAATTATGAAATCATCCATACACTAGCTAAGCTTAAAAAAAAATGGGGGGAAAAACAAGAAATAATCTACTCTAGTTCTAACTGGGTCAAAGGCATTGGTCGCAGTTCGAAGAATCACTCGAAATTAGCTCCATTAAAACGACTTTCGTGAAACTTTCCCCCAACTTTCGTTGAGGTTTCACCTTCTCCAATTTGATACGAATTCTCAGACGATGTGCACATGCTGGGGAGAAGTGAAGGTCTCATTCCCGTAAACTTCTTTTTGTCGCGTCCACTATATCACGCCTCTTATAATAGTTAGTAAGCAAAGAAACACACTATATTCCACTTTTTTCTTGCTCGGTGTCCAATTGCAGGTGATCGAAAAAGCTTCCCTGACAAAGAACCGTCCGTTCAACGTACAAACCGTGTAGCCTTCAACTAACTTATATGACAGACGCACGATAGTGCAGTAAAAGAAGGCGTGACTGAAATTTTCCTCCCTTACATCTTACAAGAAGTGAAATGTTTAAAAAAAAAAACGTAATTACTCAAATGCACATTTCTCAGGTTCTTTCCGTTTTTGTTTTTTGTTTTGTTTTTGTTTTTGTTTTTTGTTTTTTACTTCATTTTTTGTTAATGAATTTAACGTTACGTTTAATGCGTACGATGTTTCTGGTAACAATAAATAAGAAATCTGCATTAATTAAAAAATAATATTTATGCGTATTTTACAACCGGACTAGCCGGGCGACCTGCTAGCTTTAAATAAAGCACGTTTTCTTTGACAGAACGATTAAAGCATTGCTTGTCAAGAATGGTGAACTAGTTTCATCAATCACAACGAATCAACATGATCAGTGCCATGAATAATTGAACCATTAGCTCCTCGCCCCGCCCATATCCCCCGCCGTTCTCTTTACACACTGTTTTCGACTTCAACATCCTTGTATGCCTCAATCCTCTCTACGTCTGCGCAAGATTTTTGTATGAAATGATATCTAAAAGTTAACAGACAGCACCTGAAACTATTCGCAAGTACCTTCAAGTGACAATATTTTTCCGCCTTCAATTATTAGGCGAGGCTTTGTAACGTTGTGTTGGAACAGCTATGCTCTCTTTATATTGTGTTGGAACAAATATGCTGTCTTTAATTTTTTTTTTTTTTTTTTTTTTTGAAACAGCTACGAGGTGCTTTCAATAAGTTTCCGGTTTTTTTTTTTTTTTTTTGTATGGGCACTTTTATTGATAAAACACTCATAAATCTCTAGCCCCACCCCCCTTCGAAGTAATTTTCTTCGACTGCAATGCACTTGGTGTACCGTTCCAATAACCCCTGGAAGTCTTCTTGTGTAAGCATGTCAATGACTCTCCTATCAGCCTCTTTCATCTTCTCAATTGTCTCATAACTACAGCATCTGGAGTTTCCTGTAGCTTAGGGAACTACCAAAAGTCAGAGGATAGATTTGTGAACTGGTGAATTCGCGCAAGACTTCTGCATCTTTAGTTAATCACGAATAATTGTGTAGACAGTTTCCACAATAACATCAAACTGTGCATTTATTAATTCTATAAACACACGACTGTCTTTATTCATGAAATTCTTTATTTGACCAATCATGACTGATCCTCGATTCATGCAAGATGGTCAAAACGTCAATCTGTAGCACCCCGTACGTCTCAGCGTCAATTTTTCCAAGTTTAAAATAGAATATTATTCCATATCGTTCTCTTAAAGTGTCCTCACGTTCCGAATGCATTTTTGAAATTCACCAGCCATGACAATCGGACTTTAGTAGGATGTATTCCAATTCCTGTTGTAACTATTCATTTGATCATGAAATCATAAAAATTGGCCAGTCATCTCATGAGAGATTTTTGTTTTGTTTTGTTTCTTAGATAGTAGTGTTCTTTTGTTGTGGACGATCGTTATGTTTCAGGGTGGTCTTCAGTGATTTTTTATCCCTACTGTCGATTTCCAGTGCATAATATCGATTCAGACAATACCGACCTGATTTCGGATTCTTCAGGCCGCCTTCTCGAAAATCTTTATCTGCGTACGTCGACATTTTAATTTTATTTTTAAGTGATACGATTCGACTGTTTTATGGAGATGTGTCTATCAGCACTAACCAATGAGAATAGTTATTACTTCCCCCCCCCACGTCCCTATGTAATGCTTCTTTCACTTTTCCCTGTTTCTACTGAGTTGTCTTCACATTCGGGTAAGTTGATCTTTTTTAATAGAACAACCTAATTAATCTAAGCGTTACGTTTGCAGTAGAACAATCGAATAACTTACGAATACTCTACTTTATTCTTTATTTTTTTACAAGGAAACTAATCTCTTAAAAAAGTCGCCTGATTTACTATTCCTACATCCGTTATTTGTCATTAGTATTAGAAATAAAATAGCATTACGTAGTAAACTATTTAATCCAACATAGATCAATACCAATAGCATAAAATGCGTACGAGGGGCGTGCAATAAGTAATGCCTCTGACCCACTTCCAGTTGTCTGATCTAGCTGAAATTTTGCATGTGCAATGATTTATATCTCTACAGGTTATGTGGCAAATTACAGCTCTGAACTAATTGTAATTTCTGTTTTTTAGTGATTTTTGGACTGAGTCAGGTATGAAATGGAGCCTGTTGAATGTCGAGCAGTGATCCAGTTTTTGTATTTGAAAGGACGCACACCACAGGAGACTTTTGATGAAATGAAAGAAACTTATGATGATAATGCCCCATCATATGACCTTGTAAAACGCTGGCATCGTGAATTCAAACATGGCCGGAAGTCTGTGGAAACAGCTCCCAGACCTGGTAGCACCCCTTCTGCCATTCATGAGACATCTGTCCGTCAAGTTGAGGCTGCGATTTTGGAAAATCGGCGCATTACTATTTGGCAAATAGCCCAATATGTCAAGATTAGTACAGGGTCTGTGGAAACTATCATTCATGACCATTTGCATATGCATAAGGTGTCTCCCAGATGGATTCCTAGGTTGCTCACACCATTCCAGAAGCGAGAACGCGTCGAGTGCTCGATGATGAATTTGGAGATGTGCCAAAAAGATGAGTCAAAATTTTTCAAAAGACTGATTACACAGGATGAAACCTGGGTCCATCACTATGATCTAGAGATCAAATCCCAGTCAATGCAGTGGAAGCACTTGGACTCACCATCTCTAAAGAAAGCAAGGGTGCAGCCCTCTGCTGGCAAGGTCATGCTCACAGTCTTCTGGGACCAGGACGGAGCAGTGATAACAGATTCCCTGGCAAAGGATACCACAATTACAGGAGCCTATTATGCTTCACTTTTGATGAAATTAAGGGAAGCTATCAAAATCAAGAGGCGGGGAAAGATCAGCAAAGGTACTCTCCTCCTGCAGGACAAAGCTCCGGTTCACAACTCGCATGTCGCCAGATCAGAAGCACTCTCCTGACTTTTCACCTCTTCCAAGCCATGAAGTTGATTTTGAAAGGAAAGCGTTTCCCAGATGATGCAGCCTTGATTTCTGAAGTCACGTCATGGTTTGAGGACCAACCTGGGGTGTCTACAAAAACGGTCTCGAGAGCTGCACCAAACGATGGGAGAAATGCATAACTCTGAGTGGTTCCTATGTAGAGACAGATTAATAACTGCGCCAAGTTTCGTTGCTCTACTGGTATGGGAAGTGGGTCAGGGGCATTACTTGTTGCACGCCCCTCGTAAACTAATATATTCGTACGCGACGTGCCTGATTCCAATCCGAATATCACAAAATATTTATACAATAGCTGTTGCTTGTACAGCAACATTGCTTCCAACTAAGCCTTCGACAGATCGTCCATTTTGTTCAGAAAAATTTTTGGGGGTCGAAAAATCATTACCATTACCCTAAAACGTCCCAGCAGTATCTCACGATACTGCGAGAATTTGTTATATTGTCATTATTTTATTAGATTGTCATTATTTTGTTAGATTGTCTTTATTTTCTAAGATTGTCATTATTTTGTAAGATTGTCATTATTTTGTTAGATTGTCATTATTTCGTCAGATTGTCGTTGTTTTGTTAGATTGCCGTTATTTTGTTAGATTGCCGTTATTTTGTTAGATTGTAATTATTTTATTAGATTGTCGTTAGCTTGTAAGATTGTCATTATTTTGTTAGATTGTCGTTATTTTGTTAGATTGTCTTTATTTTGTTAGATTGTCGTTATTTTGTTAGATTGTCATTATTTTGTTAGATTGTCGTTATTTTGTTAGATTGTCGTTGTTTTGTTAGATTGTCATTATTTTGTTAGATTATCGTTATTTTGTTAGATTGTCTTTATTTTGTTAGATTGTCGTTATTTTGTTAGATTGTCATTATTTTGTTAGATTGTCATTATTTTGTTAGATTGTCGTTGTTTTGTTAGATTGTCATTATTTTGTTAGATTGTCATTATTTTGTTAGATTATCATTATTTTGTTAGATTATCATTATTTTGTTAGATTGTCGTAATTTTGTTAGATTGTCATTAGTTTGTTAGATTGTCATCATTTTGTTAGATTGTCGTTATTTTGTTAGATTGTCATTATTTTGTTAGATTGTCATTATTTTGTTAGATTGTCATTATTTTGTTAGATTGTCATTATTTTGTTAGATTGTCGTAATTTTGTTAGATTGTCATTAGTTTGTTAGATTGTCATCATTTTGTTAGATTGTCGTTATTTTATTAGATTGTAATTATTTTGTTAGATTGTCATTATTTTGTTAGATTGTCGTTGTTTTGTTAGATTGTCGTTATTTTGTTAGATTGTCGTTATTTTGTTACATTGTCATTATTTTATTAGATTGTCGTTATTTTGTAAGATTGTCATTATTTTGTTAGATTGTCATTATTTTGTTAGATCGTCGTTATTTTGTTAGATTGTCGTTATTTTGTAAGATTGTCATCATTTTGTAAGATTGTCATCATTTTGTTAGATTGTCGATATTTTGTTAGATTGTCGTTATTTTGTAAGATTGTCATTATTTTATTAGATTGTCATTATTTTGTTAGATTGTGGTTATTTTGTTAGATTGTCGTTATTTTGTTAGATTGTCATTATTTTATTAGATTGTCATTATTTTGTTAGATTGTCATTATTTTGTTAGATTGTCATTATTTTATTATATTGTCGTTGTTTTTTAGATTGTTATTATTTTATTAGATTGCCATTATTTTGTTACATTGTCATTATTTTGTTAGATTGTCATTATTTTGTTAGATTGTAATTATTTTGTTAGATTGTTATTATTTTGTTAGATTGTCTTTATTTTGTTAGATTGTCATTATTTTATTATATTGTCATTGTTTTTTAGATTGTCATTATTTTATTAGATTGTCATTATTTTGTTAGATTGTCATTATTTTGTTAGATTGTCTTTATTTTGTTAGATTGTCATTATTTTGTTAGATTGTCTTTATTTTGTTAGATTGTCATTATTTTGTTAGATTATCATTATTTCATTAGATTGTCGTTATTTTGTTAGATTGTCATTATTTTGTTAGATTGTCTTTATTTTGTTAGATTGTCGTTATTTTGTTAGATTATCATTATTTTGTTAGATTGTCGTTATTTTATTATATTGTCGTTGTTTTTTAGATTGTCATTATTTTGTTAGATTGTCATTATTTTGTTAGATTATCATTATTTTGTTAGATTGTCGTTATTTTATTATATTGTCGTTGTTTTTTAGATTGTCATTATTTTGTTAGATTGTCATTATTTTGTTAGATTATCATTATTTTGTTAGATTGTCGTTATTTTATTATATTGTCGTTGTTTTTTAGATTATCATTATTTTGTTAGATTGTCGTTATTTTATTATATTGTCGTTGTTTTTTAGATTGTCATTATTTTGTTAGATTGTCATTATTTTGTTAGATTATCATTATTTTGTTAGATTGTCGTTATTTTATTATATTGTCGTTGTTTTTTAGATTGTCATTATTTTGTTAGATTGTCGTTATTTTATTATATTGTCGTTGTTTTTTAGATTGTCATTATTTTGTTAGATTGTCATTATTTTGTTAGATTATCATTATTTTGTTAGATTGTCGTTATTTTATTATATTGTCGTTGTTTTTTAGATTATCATTATTTTGTTAGATTGTCATTATTTTGTTAGATTATCATTATTTTGTTAGATTGTCGTTATTTTATTATATTGTCGTTGTTTTTTAGATTGTCATTATTTTGTTAGATTGTCGTTATTTTATTATATTGTCGTTGTTTTTTAGATTGTCATTATTTTGTTAGATTGTCGTTATTTTATTATATTGTCGTTGTTTTTTAGATTATCATTATTTTTTTAGATTGTCATTATTTTGTTAGATTATCATTATTTTGTTAGATTGTCGTTATTTTATTATATTGTCGTTGTTTTTTAGATTGTCATTATTTTGTTAGATTGTCGTTATTTTATTATATTGTCGTTGTTTTTTAGATTATCATTATTTTGTTAGATTGTCATTATTTTGTTAGATTATCATTATTTTGTTAGATTGTCGTTATTTTATTATATTGTCGTTGTTTTTTAGATTGTCATTATTTTGTTAGATTGTCGTTATTTTATTATATTGTCGTTGTTTTTTAGATTGTCATTATTTTGTTAGATTGTCATTATTTTGTTAGATTATCATTATTTTGTTAGATTGTCGTTATTTTATTATATTGTCGTTGTTTTTTAGATTATCATTATTTTGTTAGATTGTCATTATTTTGTTAGATTGTCGTTATTTTGTTAGATTGTCATTATTTTGTTAGATTGTCGATATTTTGTTAGATTGTCGTTATTTTGTTAGATTGTCCTTATTTTGTTAGATTGTCATTATTTTGTTAGATTATCATTATTTTGTTAGATTGTCATTATTTTATTATATTGTCGTTGTATTTTAGATTGTCATTATTTTGTTAGATTGTCGTTGTTTTGTTAGATTGTCATTATTTTGTTAGATTGTCGTTATTTTATTATATTGTCGTTGTTTTTTAGATTGTCATTATTTTGTTAGATTGTCGTTATTTTATTATATTGTCGTTGTTTTTTAGATTGTCATTATTTTGTTAGATTGTCATTATTTTGTTAGATTATCATTATTTTGTTAGATTGTCGTTATTTTATTATATTGTCGTTGTTTTTTAGATTATCATTATTTTGTTAGATTATCATTATTTTGTTAGATTATCATTATTTTGTTAGATTGTCGTTATTTTATTATATTGTCGTTGTTTTTTAGATTGTCATTATTTTGTTAGATTGTCGTTATTTTATTATATTGTCGTTGTTTTTTAGATTGTCATTATTTTGTTAGATTGTCATTATTTTGTTAGATTATCATTATTTTGTTAGATTGTCGTTATTTTATTATATTGTCGTTGTTTTTTAGATTGTCATTATTTTGTTAGATTATCATTATTTTGTTAGATTGTCGTTATTTTATTATATTGTCGTTGTTTTTTAGATTGTCATTATTTTGTTAGATTGTCATTATTTTGTTAGATTATCATTATTTTGTTAGATTGTCGTTATTTTATTATATTGTCGTTGTTTTTTAGATTATCATTATTTTGTTAGATTGTCGTTATTTTATTATATTGTCGTTGTTTTTTTAGATTGTCATTATTTTGTTATATTGTCGTTGTTTTTTAGATTATCATTATTTTGTTAGATTGTCGTTATTTTATTATATTGTCATTATTTTGTTAGATTGTCGTTATTTTATTATATTGTCGTTGTTTTTTAGATTATCATTATTTTTTTAGATTGTCGTTATTTTATTATATTGTCGTTGTTTTTTAGATTATCATTATTTTGTTAGATTGTCGTTATTTTATTATATTGTCGTTGTTTTTTAGATTATCATTATTTTGTTAGATTGTCATTATTTTGTTAGATTATCATTATTTTGTTAGATTGTCGTTATTTTTTTATATTGTCGTTGTTTTTTAGATTGTCATTATTTTGTTAGATTGTCGTTATTTTATTATATTGTCGTTGTTTTTTAGATTGTCATTATTTTGTTAGATTGTCATTATTTTGTTAGATTATCATTATTTTGTTAGATTGTCGTTATTTTATTATATTGTCGTTGTTTTTTAGATTATCATTATTTTGTTAGATTGTCATTATTTTGTTAGATTATCATTATTTTGTTAGATTGTCGTTATTTTATTATATTGTCGTTGTTTTTTAGATTGTCATTATTTTGTTAGATTGTCGTTATTTTATTATATTGTCGTTGTTTTTTAGATTGTCATTATTTTGTTAGATTGTCATTATTTTGTTAGATTATCATTATTTTGTTAGATTGTCGTTATTTTATTATATTGTCGTTGTTTTTTAGATTATCATTATTTTGTTAGATTGTCATTATTTTGTTAGATTATCATTATTTTGTTAGATTGTCGTTATTTTATTATATTGTCGTTGTTTTTTAGATTGTCATTATTTTGTTAGATTGTCGTTATTTTATTATATTGTCGTTGTTTTTTAGATTGTCATTATTTTGTTAGATTGTCATTATTTTGTTAGATTATCATTATTTTGTTAGATTGTCGTTATTTTATTATATTGTCGTTGTTTTTTAGATTATCATTATTTTGTTAGATTGTCATTATTTTGTTAGATTGTCATTATTTTGTTAGATTGTCGTTATTTTATTATATTGTCGTTGTTTTTTAGATTGTCATTATTTTGTTAAATTGTCATTATTTTGTTAGATTATCATTATTTTGTTAGATTGTCGTTATTTTATTATATTGTCGTTGTTTTTTAGATTGTCATTATTTTGTTAGATTGTCATTATTTTGTTAGATTATCATTATTTTGTTAGATTGTCGTTATTTTATTATATTGTCGTTGTTTTTTAGATTGTCATTATTTTGTTAGATTGTCATTATTTTATTAGATTATCATTATTTTGTTAGATTGTCGTTATTTTATTATATTGTCGTTGTTTTTTAGATTATCATTATTTTGTTAGATTGTCATTATTTTGTTAGATTATCATTGTTTTGTTCGATTGTCGTTATTTTATTATATTGTCGTTGTTTTTTAGATTGTCATTATTTTGTTAGATTGTCGTTATTTTATTATACTGTCGTTGTTTTTTAGATTGTCATTACTTTGTTAGATTGTCATTATTTTGTTAGATTATCATTATTTTGTTAGATTGTCGTTATTTTGTTAGATTGTCGTTATTTTATTATATTGTCGTTGTTTTTTAGATTATCATTATTTTGTTAGATTATCATTATTTTGTTAGATTATCATTATTTTGTTAGATTGTCGTTATTTTATTATATTGTCGTTGTTTTTTAGATTATCATTATTTTGTTAGATTGTCATTATTTTGTTAGATTATCATTATTTTGTTAGATTGTCGTTATTTTATTATATTGTCGTTGTTTTTTAGATTATCATTATTTTGTTAGATTATCATTATTTTGTTAGATTATCATTATTTTGTTAGATTGTCGTTATTTTATTATATTGTCGTTGTTTTTTAGATTATCATTATTTTGTTAGATTATCATTATTTTGTTAGATTATCATTATTTTGTTAGATTGTCGTTATTTTATTATATTGTCGTTGTTTTTTAGATTATCATTATTTTGTTAGATTATCATTATTTTGTTAGATTATCATTATTTTGTTAGATTGTCGTTATTTTATTATATTGTCGTTGTTTTTTAGATTGTCATTATTTTGTTAAATTGTCATTATTTTGTTAGATTATCATTATTTTGTTAGATTGTCGTTATTTTATTATATTGTCGTTGTTTTTTAGATTGTCATTATTTTGTTAGATTGTCATTATTTTGTTAGATTATCATTATTTTGTTAGATTGTCGTTATTTTATTATATTGTCGTTGTTTTTTAGATTGTCATTATTTTGTTAGATTGTCATTATTTTATTAGATTATCATTATTTTGTTAGATTGTCGTTATTTTATTATATTGTCGTTGTTTTTTAGATTATCATTATTTTGTTAGATTGTCATTATTTTGTTAGATTATCATTGTTTTGTTAGATTGTCGTTATTTTATTATATTGTCGTTGTTTTTTAGATTGTCATTATTTTGTTAGATTGTCGTTATTTTATTATACTGTCGTTGTTTTTTAGATTGTCATTACTTTGTTAGATTGTCATTATTTTGTTAGATTATCATTATTTTGTTAGATTGTCGTTATTTTGTTAGATTGTCGTTATTTTATTATATTGTCGTTGTTTTTTAGATTATCATTATTTTGTGAGATTATCATTATTTTGTTAGATTATCATTATTTTGTTAGATTGTCGTTATTTTATTATATTGTCGTTGTTTTTTAGATTATCATTATTTTGTTAGATTGTCATTATTTTGTTAGATTATCATTATTTTGTTAGATTGTCGTTATTTTATTATATTGTCGTTGTTTTTTAGATTATCATTATTTTGTTAGATTATCATTATTTTGTTAGATTATCATTATTTTGTTAGATTGTCGTTATTTTATTATATTGTCGTTGTTTTTTAGATTATCATTATTTTGTTAGATTATCATTATTTTGTTAGATTATCATTATTTTGTTAGATTGTCGTTATTTTATTATATTGTCGTTGTTTTTTAGATTATCATTATTTTGTTAGATTGTCGTTATTTTATTATATTGTCGTTGTTTTTTAGATTGTCATTATTTTGTTAGATTGTCATTATTTTGTTAGATTATCATTATTTTGTTAGATTGTCGTTATTTTATTATATTGTCGTTGTTTTTTAGATTATCATTATTTTGTTAGATTGTCATTATTTTGTTAGATTGTCATTATTTTGTTAGATTGTCGTTATTTTATTATATTGTCGTTGTTTTTTAGATTGTCATTATTTTGTTAAATTGTCATTATTTTGTTAGATTATCATTATTTTGTTAGATTGTCGTTATTTTATTATATTGTCGTTGTTTTTTAGATTGTCATTATTTTGTTAGATTGTCATTATTTTGTTAGATTATCATTATTTTGTTAGATTGTCGTTATTTTATTATATTGTCGTTGTTTTTTAGATTGTCATTATTTTGTTAGATTGTCATTATTTTATTAGATTATCATTATTTTGTTAGATTGTCGTTATTTTATTATATTGTCGTTGTTTTTTAGATTATCATTATTTTGTTAGATTGTCATTATTTTGTTAGATTATCATTGTTTTGTTAGATTGTCGTTATTTTATTATATTGTCGTTGTTTTTTAGATTGTCATTATTTTGTTAGATTGTCGTTATTTTATTATACTGTCGTTGTTTTTTAGATTGTCATTATTTTGTTAGATTGTCATTATTTTGTTAGATTATCATTATTTTGTTAGATTGTCGTTATTTTGTTAGATTGTCGTTATTTTATTATATTGTCGTTGTTTTTTAGATTATCATTATTTTGTTAGATTATCATTATTTTGTTAGATTATCATTATTTTGTTAGATTGTCGTTATTTTATTATATTGTCGTTGTTTTTTAGATTATCATTATTTTGTTAGATTGTCATTATTTTGTTAGATTATCATTATTTTGTTAGATTGTCGTTATTTTATTATATTGTCGTTGTTTTTTAGATTATCATTATTTTGTTAGATTATCATTATTTTGTTAGATTATCATTATTTTGTTAGATTGTCGTTATTTTATTATATTGTCGTTGTTTTTTAGATTATCATTATTTTGTTAGATTATCATTATTTTGTTAGATTATCATTATTTTGTTAGATTGTCGTTATTTTATTATATTGTCGTTGTTTTTTAGATTATCATTATTTTGTTGGATTATCATTATTTTGTTAGATTATCATTATTTTGTTAGATTGTCGTAATTTTATTATATTGTCGTTGTTTTTTAGATTATCATTATTTTGTTAGATTATCATTATTTTGTTAGATTATCATTATTTTGTTAGATTGTCGTTATTTTATTATATTGTCGTTGTTTTTTAGATTGTCATTATTTTGTTAAATTGTCATTATTTTGTTAGATTATCATTATTTTGTTAGATTGTCGTTATTTTATTATATTGTCGTTGTTTTTTAGATTGTCATTATTTTGTTAGATTGTCATTATTTTGTTAGATTATCATTATTTTGTTAGATTGTCGTTATTTTATTATATTGTCGTTGTTTTTTAGATTGTCATTATTTTGTTAGATTGTCATTATTTTATTAGATTATCATTATTTTGTTAGATTGTCGTTATTTTATTATATTGTCGTTGTTTTTTAGATTATCATTATTTTGTTAGATTGTCATTATTTTGTTAGATTATCATTATTTTGTTAGATTGTCGTTATTTTATTATATTGTCGTTGTTTTTTAGATTGTCATTATTTTGTTAGATTGTCGTTATTTTATTATACTGTCGTTGTTTTTTAGATTGTCATTACTTTGTTAGATTGTCATTATTTTGTTAGATTATCATTATTTTGTTAGATTGTCGTTATTTTGTTAGATTGTCGTTATTTTATTATATTGTCGTTGTTTTTTAGATTATCATTATTTTGTTAGATTATCATTATTTTGTTAGATTATCATTATTTTGTTAGATTGTCGTTATTTTATTATATTGTCGTTGTTTTTTAGATTATCATTATTTTGTTAGATTGTCATTATTTTGTTAGATTATCATTATTTTGTTAGATTGTCGTTATTTTATTATATTGTCGTTGTTTTTTAGATTATCATTATTTTGTTAGATTATCATTATTTTGTTAGATTATCATTATTTTGTTAGATTGTCGTTATTTTATTATATTGTCGTTGTTTTTTAGATTATCATTATTTTGTTAGATTATCATTATTTTGTTAGATTATCATTATTTTGTTAGATTGTCGTTATTTTATTATATTGTCGTTGTTTTTTAGATTATCATTATTTTGTTAGATTGTCATTATTTTGTTAGATTATCATTATTTTGTTAGATTGTCGTTATTTTATTATATTGTCGTTGTTTTTTAGATTGTCATTATTTTGTTAGATTGTCATTATTTTGTTAGATTGTCATTATTTTGTTAGATTGTCATTATTTTGTTAGATTTTCATTATTTTGTTAGATTATCATTATTTTATTAGATTGTCGTTATTTTGTTAGATTGTCATTATTTTGTTAGATTGTCATTATTTTGTTAGATTGTCATTATTTTGTTAGATTGTCGTTATTTTGTTAGATTGTCATTATTTTGTTAGATTGTCGATATTTTGTTAGATTGTCGTTATTTTGTTAGATTGTCCTTATTTTGTTAGATTGTCATTATTTTGTTAGATTATCATTATTTTGTTAGATTGTCATTATTTTATTATATTGTCGTTGTATTTTAGATTGTCATTATTTTGTTAGATTGTCGTTGTTTTGTTAGATTGTCATTATTTCGTTAGATTGTCATTATTTTGTTAGATTGTCGTTGTTTTGTTAGATTATCATTATTTTGTTAGATTATCATTATTTTGTTAGATTATCATTATTTTGTTAGATTGTCATTATTTTGTTAGATTGTCATTATTTCATTAGATTGTCGATATTTTGTTAGATTGTCGTTATTTTGTTAGATTGTCCTTATTTTGTTAGATTATCATTATTTTGTTAGATTATCATTATTTTGTTAGATTGTCATTATTTTGTTAGATTGTCATTATTTCATTAGATTGTCGATATTTTGTTAGATTGTCGTTTTTTTGTTAGGTTATCATTATTTTGTTAGATTGTCATTATTTTATTATATTGTCGTTGTATTTTAGATTGTCATTATTTTATTAGATTGTCATTATTTTGTTAGATTGTCATTATTTTGTTAGATTGTCATTATTTTGTTAGATTGTAATTATTTTATTAGATTGTCATTATTTTATTAGATTGTCATTATTTTGTTAGATTGTCATTATTTTGGTAGATTGTCATTATTTTGTAAGATTGTCATTATTTTGTTAGATTGTCGTTATTTTGTTAGATTGTCGATATTTTGTTAGATTGTCGTTATTTTGTAAGATTATCATTATTTTATTAGATTGTCGTTATTTTGTAAGATTGTCATTATTTTGTTAGATTGTCATTATTTTGTTAGATTGTTATTAGTTTGTTAGATTGTCGTTAGTTTGTTGGATTTTCATTATTTTGTTAGATTGACATTAGTTTGTTAGATTGTCATTAGTTTTTTTAGATTGTCGGTATTTTGTTAGATTGCCATTATTTTGTTAGATTGTCGTTATTTTGTTGGACTGTCTTTATTTATTTGGATTGTCATTATTTTGTTGGATTGTCATTATTTAGTTAGATTGGCGTTATTTTGTTAGATTGTCGTTATTTTGTTAGATTGTCGTTATTTTGTTAGATTGTCGTTATTTTTTTAGATTGTCATAATTTTTCTAAGATTGTCATAATTTTGTTAGATTGTCATTATTTTGTTAGATTATCATTATTTTGTTAGATTGTCGTTATTTTGTTAGATTGTCGTTATTTTATTATATTGTCGTTGTTTTTTAGATTATCATTATTTTGTTAGATTATCATTATTTTGTTAGATTATCATTATTTTGTTAGATTGTCGTTATTTTATTATATTGTCGTTGTTTTTTAGATTATCATTATTTTGTTAGATTGTCATTATTTTGTTAGATTATCATTATTTTGTTAGATTGTCGTTATTTTATTATATTGTCGTTGTTTTTTAGATTATCATTATTTTGTTAGATTATCATTATTTTGTTAGATTATCATTATTTTGTTAGATTGTCGTTATTTTATTATATTGTCGTTGTTTTTTAGATTATCATTATTTTGTTAGATTATCATTATTTTGTTAGATTATCATTATTTTGTTAGATTGTCGTTATTTTATTATATTGTCGTTGTTTTTTAGATTATCATTATTTTGTTAGATTGTCATTATTTTGTTAGATTATCATTATTTTGTTAGATTGTCGTTATTTTATTATATTGTCGTTGTTTTTTAGATTGTCATTATTTTGTTAGATTGTCATTATTTTGTTAGATTGTCATTATTTTGTTAGATTGTCATTATTTTGTTAGATTTTCATTATTTTGTTAGATTATCATTATTTTATTAGATTGTCGTTATTTTGTTAGATTGTCATTATTTTGTTAGATTGTCATTATTTTGTTAGATTGTCATTATTTTGTTAGATTGTCGTTATTTTGTTAGATTGTCATTATTTTGTTAGATTGTCGATATTTTGTTAGATTGTCGTTATTTTGTTAGATTGTCCTTATTTTGTTAGATTGTCATTATTTTGTTAGATTATCATTATTTTGTTAGATTGTCATTATTTTATTATATTGTCGTTGTATTTTAGATTGTCATTATTTTGTTAGATTGTCGTTGTTTTGTTAGATTGTCATTATTTCGTTAGATTGTCATTATTTTGTTAGATTGTCGTTGTTTTGTTAGATTATCATTATTTTGTTAGATTATCATTATTTTGTTAGATTATCATTATTTTGTTAGATTGTCATTATTTTGTTAGATTGTCATTATTTCATTAGATTGTCGATATTTTGTTAGATTGTCGTTATTTTGTTAGATTGTCCTTATTTTGTTAGATTATCATTATTTTGTTAGATTATCATTATTTTGTTAGATTGTCATTATTTTGTTAGATTGTCATTATTTCATTAGATTGTCGATATTTTGTTAGATTGTCGTTTTTTTGTTAGGTTATCATTATTTTGTTAGATTGTCATTATTTTATTATATTGTCGTAGTATTTTAGATTGTCATTATTTTATTAGATTGTCATTATTTTGTTAGATTGTCATTATTTTGTTAGATTGTCATTATTTTGTTAGATTGTAATTATTTTATTAGATTGTCATTATTTTATTAGATTGTCATTATTTTGTTAGATTGTCATTATTTTGGTAGATTGTCATTATTTTGTAAGATTGTCATTATTTTGTTAGATTGTCGTTATTTTGTTAGATTGTCGATATTTTGTTAGATTGTCGTTATTTTGTAAGATTATCATTATTTTATTAGATTGTCGTTATTTTGTAAGATTGTCATTATTTTGTTAGATTGTCATTATTTTGTTAGATTGTTATTAGTTTGTTAGATTGTCGTTAGTTTGTTGGATTTTCATTATTTTGTTAGATTGACATTAGTTTGTTAGATTGTCATTAGTTTTTTTAGATTGTCGGTATTTTGTTAGATTGCCATTATTTTGTTAGATTGTCGTTATTTTGTTGGACTGTCTTTATTTATTTGGATTGTCATTATTTTGTTGGATTGTCATTATTTAGTTAGATTGGCGTTATTTTGTTAGATTGTCGTTATTTTGTTAGATTGTCGTTATTTTGTTAGATTGTCGTTATTTTTTTAGATTGTCATAATTTTTCTAAGATTGTCATAATTTTGTTAGATTGTCTTTAATTCGTTAGATTGTCGTTATTTTTTTAGATTGTCGTTATTTTGTTAGATCCTCATTATTTTGTCAGATTGTCATTATTTTGTTGGATTGTCAGTAGTTTGTTTGATTGTCATTATTTTGTTAGATTGTCATTACTTTTTAGATTGTCGTTATTTTGTTAGATTGTCATTATTTTGTTAGATTGTAATTAGTTTGTTAGCTTGTCATTAGTTTGTTTGATTGTCGTTATTTTTTTAGATTGTCATTATTTTGTTAGATTGTCATTAGTTTGTTAGATTGTCATTATTTTGTTAGATTGTCATTAGTTTGTTAGATTGTGATTATTTTGTAAGATTGTGGTTATTTTGTTAGATTGTCATTAGTTTGTTGGATTTTCATTATTTTTTTAGATTGACATTAGTTTGTTAGATTGTCATTAGTTTGTTAGATTGTCATTAGTTTGTTAGCTTGTCATTAGTTTGTTTGATTGTCATTAGTTTGTTTGATTGTAATTATGTTGTTAGATTATCATTATTTTGTTAGATTGATATTAGTTTGTTAGATTGTCATTATTTTGTTAGATTGTGATTATTTTGTAAGATTGTCATTAGTTTGTTAGATTGTCATTATTTTGTAAGATTGTCATTATTTTGTTAGATTGTCATTAGTTTGTTGGATTTTCATTATTTTTTTAGATTGACATTAGTTTGTTAGATTGTCATTAGTTTGTTAGATTGTCATTAGTTTGTTAGCTTGTCATTAGTTTGTTTGATTGTCATTAGTTTGTTTGATTGTCATTATGTTGTTAGATTATCATTATTTTGTTAGATTCATATTAGTTTGTTAGATGGTCATTAGTTTGTTAGATTGTGATTGTTTTGTAAGATTGTCATTAGTTTGTTAGATTGTCATTAGTTTGTTAGATTGTCGGTATTTAGTTAGATTGTCATTATTTTGTAAGATTGTCATTAGTTTGTTAGATTGCCATTATTTTGTTAGAGTGTCTGTATTTAGTTAGATTGTCATTATTTTGTTAGATGATCTTTATTTTGTTAAATTGTCGTTAATTTGTTAGATTATCGTTATTTTGTTAGGTTGTAATTATTTTGGTTGATTATCATTATTTTGTTAGATTGTCGTTATTTTGTAAGATTTTCATTGTTGTGTAAGATTGTTATTAGTCTGTTATATTTTCACTATTTTGTAAGATTTTCTGTTATTTTGTTATATTGTCATTATTTTGTAAGTTGTAATTATTTTGTTAGATTGTCATTAATTTGTTATATTGTCGTTATTTTGTTAGATTGTCGTTATTTTTAGATTGTCATTAGTTTGTTAGATTGTCGGTATTTTGTTAGATTGTCGTTATTTTGTTAGATTGTCATTTTTTTATTAGATTGTCATTATTTTATTTAGATTGTCGTTATTTTGTTAGATTGTGTTTATTTTGTTAGATTGTCGTTGTTTTGTTAGATTGTTTTTATTTTGTTAGATTGTCGATATTTTATTAGATTGTCGTTATTTTGTTAGATTGCCTTTATTTTGTTAGATTGTCGTTGTTTTGTTAGATTGTCGTTATTTTGTTAGAGTCTCCTTGTTTTGTTAGATTGTCGTTATTTTGTTAGAGTGTCGATATTTTTTTAGATTGTCGTTATTTTGAAAGATGGTCATTATTTTGTTAGATTGTCATTATTTTGTTAGATTGTCATTATTTTGTAAGATTGTCATTAGTTTGTCAGATTTACTTTATTTTTTTAGATTGTCGTTATTTTGTTAGATTGTCATTATTTTATTAGATTGTCATTATTTTGTTAGATTGTCATTATTTTGTTAGATTGTAATTATTTTGTTAGATTGTCATTATTTTGTTAGATTGTCATTGTTTGTTAGATTGTCATTATTGTCTTAGATTGTCATTATTTTGTTAGATTATCATTATTTTGTTAGATTGTCATTATTTTGTTAGATTGTCATTATTTTGTTAGATCGTCGTTATTTTGTTAGATTGTCATTATTTTGTCAGATTGTTGTTATTTTGTTAGATTGTCATTATTTTGTTACATTTTTGTTATTTTGTTAGATAGTCGTAATTTTTTTAGATTATCATTATTTTGTTAGATTGTCATTATTTTCTGCTGATACAGATAGAGCCTGGTCTTTTATTTTCTGTGTGTATTTTTTCTTTTCTCGTGGTGAAAGACGAATGTTATTCTAGAACATCATTGACTAGCTGTCAGTTATGCGTTGCCCGTCGTACACTACACTTAAATATGGTATATTTATTCAAGCAGTTTGCCTATAAATTGATACAGAATCAATCCTCTATTTATTATTATATATTATGGGGAATAATTGGCCTGGTGCACTAATTCGCAAAAAAAAAACAATGTTTTTAATAATAATAATAATAATAATAATAATAATAATAATAATAATAATAATAATAATAATAATAATAATAACAATTAGTCGTTCATTAAAGTCTGCTAATGGTTGGTTTACAATATCACGTCAGCTGATATTTAGACATGATGACGAACGTTCTGGAAAGGCCACTTCTGATTAATGTTTTGTTTAAAATATGCAAACGAATAAATGATTTGTGACGATTTTAAATGGTACCTCTCTTTTATCATAAATTGAACTCGTTAATAAGAAAAAATAAAAATAAAATGGTGATCTAGCCCTGGAATTGAACAGAAGATTATTCAATCTGTAGTCGAATGCTCTACCATTAATCTATATCACCAGATTATAATAAATCCTTTTTTTTAAGGAGAAATGATTTGCTGAGATTTTATTATCACTCTATGCAGGTGTAACCTTAAATATTCCGCTGTAAAAATATTCTTTTTCTTATCTATATGCAAGAAAACTTTGTTTAAAAAAGGAGATTTTTTATTTTCGCTACAAAACATATCTAAGAACACTGACAGACATATAAATTAGTTTTGTGTGAAATTTGCAGAAAATATGCTTAGGCGTTTGGGAACCTATGAGGAAGGAATTTACAGACACATAAAGTGATAGATAGATAGATAGATAGATAGATACAGACCCTATGAGGAAGTAACTTACAGACACATACACACACATAAAGTGATAGATAGATAGATAGATAGATAGATAGATAGATGAATTAAATTATCCCATAATGTTTATAAACGTGTAGAAAGCTAATAAAAAGAATATTGTCATTAAATTATTGTTATCGGTTTAAAACAACCCATCATTACAAAAATTAACTTAATCCGAAAAGGACTATAAAAATGTATTTGTATTTGTCGTGTTATGTGTAATATGAGAATAAGACTATAAAGATACTAGAACACCCATTCCATAATTCCCCGAACAGTTTTGTACTTTTTTGTTTCGTTTTACTTCAGTCGAAATCTTCAGAAACCAATGGAGCCCCTTTCTGGAGCTAACATTTAATCTCTGTATGAGATATATAGACATTTGATTATTCCATTAAATTTCTTCTTTGCCTCTCAAACATTGAGTTAGTAAAAAAAGTTGGAAACATAATTTTATTTTCTCCAATTGACCATTTAAATATGGTACAGTATATCGTCCTTGTGGTAACTTGTTCTTACTTGATTCCAGGACTAGAATTCATCTAGTCTGGTGGAGTATCCAGATTCGTGCTGTTAATTGGCTAACATCACTTGGAGATGGTGAACTATTCCTTGTACAAAACAGTGTTAGGGTTAGCTATACTGAGATTTTATTTTGTATATTTAGTAAGGATTGACTTGTAAGGAAACGTATCCTCATCTCAGGTTGTTTCAAACTCCTGTACAGAGAAACATTAGGCGTTGTTTTATCGTTATTTCCATGGAAAGTGCTTGTCTGAGATCCAATCTCTGGTCCCCCATCGCCAATCTTTCACGAAAAACACCCGTCTAGCTGAAACCACTGTCAGTAATTTCCCCCACTCTTTATCTGTGCCTAAATCAAAACGTAGATTCCATGAACAAAGCTTCTTTCTTAGAAGTACACGCCTGTGGAACTCTCTTTCATTTGCCTTTCCCACCTGACTACAACTTGGATGTCTTCAAGTCCAACATAAACAAGTTCCTGTGTAACCGCCCCGTTGTGTAAAACACTTCATCAAATTTTCATTACAAACGATTACTAGGATATTGTCCCATTGATTACTGTACACGCAATAATCCTCATCCCCGAGTGGCCTCCGAGCCTTGATAAGTGGGGACTTCCATGTAAAAAAAATAATTAATTACTTTTTATTTCCTATTAAATTTAAACCATTTCATTAATGCCAAGTGAACCATCAAATAACTTTGACATTTGTTAAGTGTATCGCTGCTGTTATGGTTGTTGTGCGTCTTTTTCTGTTTTTTGCTTTATCAAATGAAATTACAAAATACAAAGTATAATTTCCAATTCTTAAATGAACATAATTAGATAAGAAAAAAAAAATTACAAACTGCAAAGTGCAAATTCCAATTTTTAAGTGAATAATGATCAGCTGATGTTCTGGTTCCACTGACGCATGCTGCGTTGGTTACTCTTCATCTACTTTACTTCCTTTTCTATTCTGCTGCCATAATCTCTTCAGTATTTAGAGTTGAATACTCTTAAGTTGTGATGTAGAAACAGTTTCTCTATTCTCAGAACACAGCCTGTTCTTCGTAGGTTCATTCACATTACCACTTGTACTAAAGAGCCTCTTATTCTCCACGGATAAAGGTGGTGTGCTTAAATATTTTAAAGCCAGTTTACTCAGCAGTATTAAGGTCTACTTTGTCTTCTTCCACCACTGAAATGGATCATCATCTCGTGCGAGTAGTGGTAAAGTTACATAATGATCAAGTTCTTCTGCTGTTAGCTTCGTCGATCTCGAGAGATCATGGAATTCTGCGTCCTGATTCAGTCGGGGGTGCAGTTTGTGGTGTTGCTATGCATGCCAATGCGGGAGCCGCATGACCTGCCACGGTTGCTGCAAATGTAGCCTTTCTGTCTCTCTGTCTGGGCCAGGATCGAAGCTGAATATGCCCTTTCATTTCTACGGGCACGCATCTCCCACCAGCGTGTGGTTCTCCTCCTCTCGGATGTCTCAGCTACACGCTGGATGGTGGTTCGCCAGCCTTCACGATCTGAGGCAGCCGTCTCGAGCTTCGAGTTCTTCTGTGCGCTTATAAATAAAGGATCTACTCCTTTTGTAGTTTAGATTGTTTGTTGTATTTCTATTGTGCTTGTAGTTTCAGTCTCCATTGATTCACTGAATTGTTCAACAATGGCAAAAAGGATTCCACTTAAGTCAGAAATACTAGAATTAGATTGGACAGCTTTTAAAAGAAATAACCTCAAGCTGAATTTGTATGCATTATCATTGATGTAGTTAACTCAGTCTCTACCTGCTCCAAGTTTGGATTTGTTACTTCCGGTTTATTTAGAGCTAATTCATCAAATATGCTTGAAAAAAATAGTTTTGCTTTCATTTCCATCTTCTTGATCCTCAGCAGAAAAATGTATTTTGATACTGCATCATTATCATCAGTATATAGAAGATGTAGAATCTAATTTGTTATGGGGTTTTCTATGTCATGTTTTTATTTAAAAGGAAGTTTTTTTTTATCATTTAGATATGAGGAACACTTTTGTTTCCATTGATTCACTGAATTGTTCAGCAATGGTAAAAAGGATTCCACTAAAGTCAGAAATACTAGAATTAGATTGGACAGCTCTTGAAAGAAATAACTTCAAATCTAAATCTTTATGTATTATCATTGATATGGTTGAAGTTCTGATACGTTTTTTTTTTTTTTTTTTGTAATTTTTTCAAATGGACTCATTAACTGGGAAAATGTTTAACAAGTCCTCATTAGTGAGTTGTTAACGTAGGAATTTTATTATCAACAACATACATTACAAGAGCTTTTAAATTCCTTTTCATCATATAATATGCTGAATTCCACCATGTGGTCACATCTTGAATGGGTTTAAATTAAGCTGATCCTCTATTTAATATAATTTGCTAATTGCTAATGGAAAACGATGAAAATGTGGTACCGTATTTTTGTTAGTTGTAGTGATTGTCTTCAAGTGGGAAAACAATGTGCCGTTTATTGAGAGTTTCGATGTATTTATCAAGCATGACAGTACGAGACTAAGAGAACTTTATTGGAGATTTTATAGTTACCCAGAAAATTGTGCAGTTCTTCAAATTATTCTTGCACCTGTGTGCGTACCAGGGAACAGAACAACTTTAAAGACAGCTCTGCACTGTTCGAAATCATTTGAAAGCCGATAACCTGTCAAACTTAGAAAGTGAGCATTATCTATGGTAGATGTACAAGTGTCTGTAATCAAAGAAACGCTGCTAATTTCATCAAGAGATAATTGAATTTTTGTTTTTACTTTTGTAAATATATCTGAAAATATTTTTTCAGTTAATTACTTTTTAGGTGTAATACTGTAATTTGGACAACTTTTTGCAATAAGCATATTAAATCCAATGCCAGGTGTTACAGAATATGGTTGAATATCAATATCAATCATTTCTTGTATCAGATTACAGATTTCTTGTGACCTATTGTCTTTAATATCTCGATTTTTTTTTCTTGGCTAATATTGATTCTATAGTAAATTCGTGTTTCGCTGAAGGCTATCCATTATATCAAGAATGCCTATCGCTAAACATTCATTGTGTTTCCTTTTCTTATCTGCAATTTTTGCTTCTTCTGGGTGAACTTTTCTAAGGTGGTTTAACACATTAGTTATTATAAATGTTTTTGCCGACTAGCTCTCCATAATATGATGACTTGACATACCTTGCTGACAGATGTATTCTTATTTTGGAGATTGACAGCAAAATACTTCCAGAAGAAACTAGTTGTCATAATAGTTGATGGTTGTTGTCAATATTTAATGTTGTACCTATTTAAATTGCTTATGTTTGATATATATTGATTAATTTATCTCAATTAAAATATGCATTATCAACAGCAGATCTAAACCAGAAAAATAAAAAATATATGTAATGGTAGCACGGGTCACAAAATGAGGAACACGAGGATGACTGATGAACAATGCTTTTTGTTTTTGTTTATTTATTTATTTATTTATTTATTTATTTATTTATTTGCATGTGGTGGCAATTTACCGCACAATTCCTCAACGTTAAAACTGAAAGACAAAGTAATAATTTTCTTTGACAGTAATTTAAGATACAAAATAATAACGTTAATTCAATAGGAAGCTAAAGGAGAAAAACTTTTCATATATATCTATTTGCCACAAATCCAGCCCCGTCACAAAAACTACATGTTAGTAGCACGTTATGCCTGTTATTTTAAAATACGGTGTAGACGGTGCATGTCCCTTCGGTGAATTTTCACCGGTAAGAAAAGTAAGGAGGTTAACTTGTCTTCTTTTATAATATGAATTAATATAAGTCGCATACCTCCCAGCAGTGACTTAGTCCGCAATATATTGTAATCTATGTTGCACTGGGGAAAACCTACTGTTGATTTTATCAATTATTTTTATGTAACGGCTTGGTTTAAATATTAAAATCAAAAAATTCAAGTATCATGGTTCAATTGTGCTCTAAACAGAAAAATACATTTTGAACGTCGACTCCTCACTGTCATCAAAAAACTTACTGTTGATTTTTCCTATGTATGTCTAGTGATAAAACTTCTCAAATACACTGTGATATTAGGCTGTATAAATGTGTTAACTTTGGTCAAAATCGAACTGTTCCTTGTTTAATCAGATTTTTCGACTATCAATTTCCGATATTATCGAAAGCATTGCAATACAAAATCCATCTAAGAACACTTTCAGACCTATAAAGTACATTTGAGTGAAATTTTAAAATTATAACTTAGTTCGATGTCCATGCGGTACGAACTCACAGAGTGAGAAATAGAGAAAGAGAGAGAGGCAATGTGCCCTTCATATATATATATATATATATATATATATATATATATATATATATATATATAGTTATATATTTGGATTTTACTGTCACTGGATTATTTATCTTCCACCAGACTATCCATTCACGTGTAATCACCTTTTTCTTCACCATATTCCCTTTGCTTCACTTTTTTGTTATCAAGTAAGATCTTTGACTTACTTGTTTCAACAAATACTTTTGCATGCAAAATCCGATCCCGCATTTTGCTAATTCCTACCCTCTGATGAGAAGGAAAGTATTTCTTCGAAACTCCGCAGATTAAGGACTATCCACTTATCTAGTGTTTCCTTTTCAGATTAAATATGTTTTTAACTCTTTTTCAAAGTGTTTTTAACATGTTTTATTAACTGTTTGCTCGTATTATAAGCTCTATCTCCTATTTGGCTTTATCGAGCTTTTACATCTGATTGAGATAACTTTATAAATATTAATTCTTTAATATTTATAATATACTTTAATTTTACCATCTTGGATCATTTTGGTAAATTTAATTGTAATTTTTATTTTACTTTATTTTATATATATATATATATATATATATATATATATATATATATATATATATATATATATATATATATACATTGATTGTTGGAGAGCTATTGGCTATACATTAGCAAACGTGTTTCAATGACCCCCTAGCAGGGAAAATCACCTTATCAGGCCAAAAACCATCTGTTTCATGCATTGAGCACTCTTTGGAATGACATATTGTGTTGTTGTTATGAGTTACTGAAAAATTCTACAGTATAATAATAATAATAATAATAATAATAATAATAATATATATATATATATATATATATATATATATATATATATATACATACATATATATATATAGCATTAAATTATATTGTATTTATTATTCTGACTGTTTATGTACGCTACAATATATTGGCAACAAGGATGAGATTTGAACTGACACAAGGGGATATAATCTTTATAGCATTTAAACATCACTATAACAACAAATTTTAAAAAGACATATACATTTGAATACAAATAATCAGAAAAAATATTTTTAAAAATAACACAAATGTAATTTGTAATTTATTTGACGCAACGAAACCTAAATATCAATAAAATATAAACACATCAAGCGTAAAAGAAAAAAAAAACATCTTCAACTGTGAATATTAATCTTAAAAATATGTATGACGAATAGAGGAAATAAAAATTCCAATGGTCTATGGCTGATAACTGCCATAGCTAAAATAATGAACTACAAAGGTCGTTTAAAAAATTTTTTTTATTATTATTATTATTATTATTATTATTATTATTATTATTATTATTATAATAATAATTATAATAATAATAATAATAATAATTATAATAATAATAATAATAATAATAATAATAATAATAATATAAATTATTATATAATTAATTATTATAATTTATTACTTTTTAATTATTTTCCTTAACTCAGAACTTGAAGAGTTACAAAGACGGGAGTGGTACCTTTAAACGAGCGATCTTTTGTGCTTCAGAATTTATTTTTCTACATAGTCACCACTATTCTCAATGCACTTTTTCAGAAATGAAAAATGGCTGTGCATGGGCCTCTGGAGCGCGCTTTGTTATATGATGGTCGTTCGAAAAGTAAAGCCTCCTATTTTTTAACTCAAAATTTAAACAGCTACTATACAGAAGTGGTACCATTAAAGCGAGCGACATTTTGTGTTCCAAAAATTATTTTTCTACATAGTCACCACCATTTTCAATTCACTTTTGTCAGATATTCAATGACATATCTCTGTTTCTAACGCACGTCCATATGACAGGGGTTACTTTTAGAGTCTCACACTGTCAATATCTGCAACAGAGAGGTGAAACTTTAGGTTATGAATGCATACGTTCAGTCATCATAACAATGCAATTTGCAATCCTCTCTTATTATTTCGGGCGAAATAAAAAAAAAATTAGGGCACATTACTTTTGGAACACCTCTCGTAATTTGGAAATCTATATATCTAATAGCAATAACGTGTGAGAGGACACTTCTCAACTTATATACTCAACGAATTTTATATCTACAGATTTGAGATTTGGTTTATAGAAGATCCATACATGTGAAAAACATTTTAATATGTGTTCATCCTGAAAAAGGGGCTGCTAAGGATCAAAATTGAAAAATTGGTACGTGGGAGTTGTCGGAATTTTTGTCTGTTTGTCAACTTTTTTAAGAATACGCATGCATGAATCGTTCATGTTATGTTAAGAATAAGTAGGTTTGAAAACACTTAAAGAGTGTGTCAAGCTGGTTAATAGTTATTGTACTTGACTCACTGTCTTTACGTTTTGGTTTCGATCTTAGCTCAAGTATTTTTTTTTTTACTTACAAAAGATGAACTGTTTAGAAAAAAAAACATAATACTCGTATGCACATGTCTCAGTTTTTTCGGTTTTTCTTTTGTTTGTTTGTTTTGTTTTTTTTACTTCATTTTTTTTAAACGAATTTAACGTTAGGTCTATTGCATACAGTATTTCTGTTTATAATAAATAGGAATTCTGCATTAATTAAAATATTATAATTATGCGTATTTTACAGCCGGGCAACGTTTGGCAGTCTGCTAGTGACAATAAATATATAGTCTAATAGCTGACTAAGTGGCATCTGCACTAGGTGGGTTGAACCAGCTATCTCCGAATTGGGAACTTTCTATGGAATATAAAATTCAAAAGCTTTCTACAGAGTATTTGTGTGTCCCAGTTAGGGTAATAACGACGTTAGGTTTTTTCAATTCTTGAAGGGAGGTATGGACAGCCCCCTACACCCACTTGGAACAGGCCAGACTCAACGTAACTTAACCCAATTATCTAATGTCAACGTGATTATACCGTACTCGTATTCGTATTGTTATGCTTAATGTGGGAGCGAGAATCCAAAAATATATTTTGATTATGAACAAATGGAGATATAGTATATGTCTGCCTTAGTCCGAAGCTATAATATTGCATTAATATTAAAGATTATATATATATATATATATGTATATATATATATGTATGTATATATATAAATATATATATATATATATATATATATATATATGTTTAAAGAAAAATAGAAAAACCGAATGAAATTATTAAAAAAATCAACGTTTCGTCCTTATTTCAGAGGACATCTTCAGGATAATTGAAATAAAAATGTAAGAAAAGAAAAAGTCATAGATCGTGCGAAAAAAGACAGTTTTTAAATCCTACCCATGTCGGGAAGGACAAATATGTGTGCGTATCTCTATATAGTGTGTATATATATATATATATATATATATATATATATATATATATATATATATATATATATACGTGTGTGTGCGTTTGTGTCTGTTTTTGAAACTATAATATTACTTATATTAATATTAAAGATTGCGTGTATATATGTGTGTGTGTGCGTCTGCGTCCGAAAGTATATTAATGCTTAAATAATATTATATAAAAGGAACTTTTGTATGCGACTGTGTGTGTGAGTTCGTTCCCTACGGATGAGTTTTATATCGGAATGTCTTCGATAAGTATCGATAATCGATAATCGAAATAATCTGATAAAAGAAAGGACAGGTGAGTTAAACAAGGTGAACACCTTACACAGCCTAACATCACAAGTGCATTTGAGAAATTTTATTGCCACACAAACCGAAAGATCCGACATAGAAAATCAACTATAGGTTCTTTGATTTGACAAGGGCGCGTTTGAAATGAATATTTCTGTTTAACGCATAATTGCACCATGATTCACGACTGACTCATTTTAAACTTAAATTTAAGCTGTTATCACCGCAAAAGCAGCAAGGTTGCTCATATGAAATCAATAGTAGGTTCTTTGATATGACAGGAACGCGTTCGAAATGAAGGTTTCTGTTTAGAGCATAAATGAAGCATTTTAAACTTTTAAAATATGGGTGTGTGAAACATTCGTTCGTTGATCATTATTCAATCTCAAGCAATGCAGGGTCTCCTTGCTAGTATATATATATATAATTGTACCGAAGGTCAGAAAAACATATGTATCGTCGGTTTCAAGCCTAACATAATGGGGGGGCAGTTAATGGTAAATAATGTTAGGCTCTCGTCAGCTATACTGTTTTCTGTTTATCTTTCTGAGGAAAAACTAGGACCGCACGCATTATCTCTAATAATGTTCATTTTAATTCATCATAGCTTGTCTGTCTCTATTTTTATATATTTTATTTTAATATCAATTTTTCAATTATTTATTTAATATATTTTAGTAAATATATGTTTAAATTATTTTACTTTATTTTGTCCTAATCTGTTCTTAATTGATATAACTTCCGGTCTTGATCGGTTATTTCTGACAGATCCAAGGAAAGTATTTAATGTATCTTTTTAGTTCTTTAAAATGTTGATACCCTTTTCTTATTTTAATTAAAGGGGGGCGGTTACTCATGAATCCTTGCTTTTTTATATTTTATTATATTTTTTTATTATTTTTTATACTCTTTTAATTTTCATTAATGGATCAGTATTCCAGATGCTATAATGTCATTTTATTTTTATTTTTGGTTACTATATATATGGGTATGTGTAGATGATATCAGGTTGATGAAATGATATTAGGCTTGAAACCGACGGTACCAATATTTGACTTTCTGTACAGTTTTAAATAAATAAGTAAATATTAAGCTTTTATATTGAAATTTTTGTAATCAGAGCAGTTTTATGGAATTATTTCCCAAAAGCAGTGAACATATATATATATATATATATATATATATATATATATATATATATATATATATATATATATATATATATATATATATATATATATACTTGCATGGAGACACGACGTTGCCTGAGGTTGAAGGAAAATCAACTAATATTCCACTCTCCAATATTTTTATTTTCATTGAAATCGGTGAAATCGCCCGTTTCTATCAAATTGATTGATTGCCTGCTCCAGCTGGGGACCCACCGCGATTTACTCGGAGAAAACTTCATATACCTCCTCGCAGCGACTTAGTCTACAATACATTGTGGCCTACATTGAACTGTAGAAAATCCATATGTAATGACTTTAATCAAAGATTAAAATATAAAAGTCAAGTATTATGATTCAATCTAAACAGAAACAGTTATTTCGAATGCGCCTCTGTCTTATCAAAGAACCAACTGTTGATTTTATAAAATTATTTTCACATAATAGCTTGAATTAAAATTTAAAAAGTATAAGTCAAGTATCATGGTCCAATTGTTCTAAACAGAAGTATTCATTTCGTACGCGCCCCTGTTTTATCAAAGAAGCTAATGTTAATTTTATACGCTGGACCTTACTGCTTATGCAGTGCTAAAACTTCTTGTACTTGTGGTGTTAAGCGGATAAAAGTGCTAATTTTTATCGAAATCGGACTTCATTGTTTAATCAGATTTTTTCGATTTTGTATACTAATCGAGCGTATTCCGATACAAAACTTACGTAAGACCACTCCCAGACACATCAAGTATATGTGTGTGAAATTTCAAAAATAAATCTGTCCAACTGTTTCGGAGTGAGTAGGGAACGAACTCACACGCGCGAGAGCACACAGACGCACTCAAACTTCTTTTTATTAGATAGATAGATAGATAGATAGATAGATAGATAGATAGATCTAAACTATAATATTATTATATAAATTGTCAACTATAATATTACTTCTATTAATATTAGAGATTGTATACATAGGTATATGCCTGAGTTCGAAACTATAATATTACTTACATTTATATTAGAGATTGTGTTTATGTACACTCGTGAGCAAAAAAAATGGGTCAAACAAATTTTATACATTTTATTGCACTAAAAGCTATATTGAACAAAGAACAATTGAACAAGGAAACTTAAACGAGACTAATAACAAAGAACAAGACATTTACTTCAATAAATGCTTCAGATGGAATCGCATTTCCTTTTGATTTCTTTAAAAGATCAATCATTTTAGACATGCTCTTAACCAAAGTGGAACACTGTGAATAGGAGATGCTATTCCATTCGCTTTGCACAGCTTCCTACAGTTTGTCATTGTTCTCAAAAGTTCTTCCGGCTAATGCACGAGGTATTATGAACCAAATATTCTCGATTAGGTTTAAATCGGGGTTTTGATCTGGCCAAAATATCACATCAATTGAATTATCAGAAAACCATTTTTGTGACTTTAGCAGTGTGTGCAGGGGCATTATCATGTTTAAAAATAATGTTCTGGGATATTTCCAGCTTCTGGATACTTGGTAACAGTCCTGTTTCTAATATTCGAATATATTCTTTTGCATTGATTGACTTCTCACATCTAATAAGTTCCTCAACCCCTGCTGCAGTAAAAGTTCCTCATACCATTATCCCTCCATTCCCGTGTTTAATTGTCATTTTTATGCCACTTGTCGAAAGTCTTTCTCCAGTTCTTCGATTGCACCGTTCGGGAGCATCAGGAGCATCACTAACAAGATAAAATCTTGATTCATCTAACCAGAAAACATTCCTGAACCAGTCTGTATCCTTCTTGCCATAACACGAGAAAAATCTTAGATAAAATGGCTTCTTTGCACATCTTTTTAGAATAAAAACCCATTTCTTTCATTCGTTTAGATATTGTATAGAATATCCAGAAAGAAAGAGAATATCCAGTCCCTGTTTTGAATTCTTTGGTATGGTCAACATAAGTTTTCTTTCGATCCTTCAAAACAGTTAATTTAAGCATGTGGTCGTCCTTCAAAGTGGATGCTCTAAGGCGACCAGATCCAGATTTCTCTTTTACCAAGCGTTCGACTTCGAACCTTTGACCAATTCGCTTCACTACAGAAAGAGATGTTTTCACATTTTCTTTTCTTAAAATATCAAAAATCTGCTTATAAGTCATTTTGGACTGCCTTAATCCTGCAATTAGGTTTTTATATCTTTGCCAAGACAAGGTCTTACCATTTTTAGGATTCAGTTTTCCGCTAATTATATGCTATAATAGTAATAATCATCTACAAAATAGAAATTTTCAGTTAAAATGAACAAAAATGCATGGGAAAATATTGAAAAATTGGTTTCTTCCTTCTTACTCTTGGCCCATTTTTTTGCTCATGAGTGTATGTATAAGGCCGAAACTATGATATTACTTCTATAAATAATAGAGATTCGTTATATGCCTGCCTGAAGCCGGAACTATGATATTACTTCTATAAATAATAGAGATTCGTTATATGCCTGCCTGAAGCCGGAACTATAATATTACTTCTATAAATAATAGAGATTCGTTATATGCCTGCCTGGAGCCGGAACTATAATATTACTTCGGTTAAAGATGTATATTTCATATTTGCCTGTCTGAAGTCGAATCTATGCTATTACTTCTAAAAATAATAGAGATTTGATATATGCCTGACTAAAACTGAAAGTATATTATTCCTACATTTTATTGCTCAATTCATTTTACTATTTCAAACTGATGTACTATCTTTCAATGCTCAATTCAGCAGGAAAGGGTAATGTAGCATACCGCATCTTCATTTTTGATTCTGTAGTTTATAGTTATTCGTCAATACCTTCCCCTTTTTAGGGGAGGCTAGTGTTGTATTTGTTCCGTGGTCATGAAAACCATTGACTTGAGATTACTTTTTCATTTTTAGTGAGATAGTGTAATATTTGTCCTGCTTTCATTAGACGTTTCTTTCGTGCATTACCTTCTCCTTTCGGAGAAGCGTAGGGTATATGTTCATTCGTCATATATTTTCTAGTCTTATTAACCATTTATGGACAATAAAACGGTTACGCTTATTTTGTTATTTAATTAATGGCTGTGGAAACATCCATGAACAAAGTTTCTTGCCAATAAACTCCTGTCTGTGGGATAAGATAACACGAATTTGCTTCCTAACGGACTACAGTATGACTGTCTTCAAGTCTAACATAAACAAGCACTCCTTTAGCAATTATTTAAAGATTCCCAAGTTCAACAGAAAGATTGCTGAGTTCCCAAGATGTATCTGAAGGTTATATCGGCCGAAACATTGTGCGATTAACGTACTAAATGAGAACAATACTTCTAATAATCCAAATAATAAGAGGGTCGTTCCAAAAGTAAAACCTCTTTTTTTTTTTTAGCTAAAAAAAAATTAAAGAGCTACAAAGACGGGAGTGGTGCCATTAAAACGAGCGTCCTTTTGCGCTCCAGAATTTATTTTTCTTTTTTGATCGGTATTATTTTTAGTTTTCATTATAGTAATTATAGCGTCGAAAGAATTTTAATAACAAATTAAATGGGCAACATTGTCGATTCGCCTCGTTAATTGGTTGCAATCTGACAGGTTCTTTCAATAAACGATGGAATGGCGCACAGCAATATTTAATTAACTGACACGACCAAAATCTTTATTTGAATGTTTGTGAAAAGGAGTTATCATTTATTACACGTTCCTAATTAGTGCCCCGAGGGCTTGTAGCGTAACAGATATGTGCTATATAATAATTAGTGACAGTCCTCTGTAGCGGAGAAGATTAACCCCCTAGCGCGAAATGAAGAATTGCTTTAGATTTCTAACTGCTCATAGCTGACTGAACAAGTGTAAACTACCATCGTAGATTACAAATCTTCAGCAATGAACAACAGCAGTTTTCTTCTTCGTCCCCTTTTGTCTTCTTGTGACTCGTGCATCCTGGGTAGGCAAGATGACGATGTTACGGTTTTGCAGTTCTTGCAGGGAGACGCCAATGTCCTCCTATATACAGCGCCTTGTATTCGCAAACGGTAACCCATCTGATACTGAACAAGATCAACATTGCTTAACTTCGGTGATTATGCTGTATTGCAGTCATGTTACTGTAAGATTAATGTTGCTTACGTCATTATGTCAGCATATCCGCCGCTCCTCCGTCGCAATACAACTGATATGTCTGAGTGACGGATGAGATCAGAAAGAGACATTTATAAATCATTGGATTTTCGTGACAAACCTCTGTACAACACGAAGTATCATTCTTTGAGCGTCCGCGATTATAACCCATTGAAATGCAAAGGCAAGATAACCGGTAATCACTACGTTCTATTTCTTTCTCCTAGACAGATTTCCATAGAACTGATTAAGAAACTCCATTTACTACCAGTGTTGACTTAAACATGTTAGGTAAACGCCCGGCAACGTTGGGTATAAAGCAGTTATTCAGTTATTGGTTTATCTATCTATGTATCTATCTGTCTGTCAGATAGACAGTCTGTCTGTTTAACTGTACTATTTATCTAGTGAAGTAAACAACAAATTGAATCGTGGGAAACAATAGGTTGGGCGAGCATACATAATTTTATGACAGGTATCAAACTGTGTGACCGTTGAGTTACACCGGAAGCTATGCAAACGGGGATCGGATATGGCGTGTCAAGTGTCACATGTTCCGGTTTGCACAAGCATAGTCGGAGTTTGTTTCGAGACGCTAAAGAGACAAGATGGGTTAAACAAGTCTCCCCAAAAGGGAGCGACCGTCTCAAAATAGAGACAGAGAAGAAATCCAAACCAAAGATCGTCAGTCACTCCAGTTCTGCTGTGATGAAATGCCTTTAAGTAAATAAAGAATATACAGTGATGATCATATTTATTGGTACGGTAAAATAAAAGTTAAATTTTGTCTAATAAATTCTAAAAAAGGGATTAAATTGAAGAAAATAACAAAGTATATTATGTATTTTTAACTGGCCTTTCCGATGCAGCAATCGGATTTTAGAAAAAATAAATAACAAAGGAACAACAAACATAATTGCAAAAAACCCTTGTTCAAAATTATTGGCACGGCTTTGTTTTTCTTTTAGTATCAGTATAATATCAATCAATTTCCGGTTTACGTGCTTTCTGAACTTTTTTATAGCCATATTATGCTTGTTTAACGCTAATTCAGTGAATAATTTTTTTCAGATAATTTTTAGATAGCGATTTATTTAAACTATTATAAGTGACTAAATTATAATTTTCAATCGCCATGGTTAAAACTAAGGAACGCAGCGAAGACGTCAGGAAGCTTGTTGTAGCATGCCATACCAATGGGGAGGGCTATGATAAGATTTCAAAGAAGCTAAACCTTCCCAAATCCACTGTTAGAGCCATAATAAACAAGTTCAAATCGCAAGGCCACGTTATGAGTTTAGAGGGTAGAGGGAGAAAAAGGATTCTTTCCCCAAGAGATGAACGGAAAATTATTCGACAAGTAAAACAAAACCCAAGGATCTCTGTTGGGGAGATTGTTGATGAACAGAGCACCTCTGGAGTGAATGTATCTCGACATACAGTTGGTAGAGTTTTGAAGAGAGCTGGTTTAAAAGCATGTCGTCCGAGAAAGACTCCCTTATTGAAGCCTATGCACCTGAAAGCAAGGCTAGCCTTTGCAAAACGTCATATTGATAAAGATGTTGCATTCTGGAAACGTGTTCTATGGACTGACGAAACGAAAATAGAGTTATTTGGCCATAATAAAGTGTCTTATATTTACAGAAAATCTGGCGAAGCTTTCCTGCCTAAGAACACCATACCCACAGTGAAGCACGGTGGAGGCAGTTTGATGTTTTGGGGATCCTTTGCTGCCTCTGGACCAGGGCGACTTGTTAAGGTCACAGGTAGCATGAAAAAGGAAGATTATGTTAAAATATTGGATGAAAACCTGAAAGACTCTGCTAAAGAGCTCTCACTTGGTCGTCGTTGGTGGTTCATGCAAGATAATGACCCAAAGCATTCGGCTAAACTGACTAAGAAATGGCTTGAGGACAATCATATTAATGTTTTGGAGTGGCCATCACAAAGCCCAGACCTTAATCCAATTGAAAATTTATGGAGAACATTAAAATTGAGGGTAATGCAAAGGAAGCCTAAGAATCTTATTCAATTGGAGGATTATTGTCAGGAAGAGCGGGCAAAAATTACTACTGAAGAGTGCAACAACTTAGTTGTAAACTATGAAAAGCGACTGAGGAAGGTAATCAAGGCCAAAGGCTATACAATTGATTATTAAATAAATCGTGCCAATAATTTTGAACAAGGGTTTTTTGCAATTATGTTTGTTGTTCCTTTGTTATTTATTTTTTCTAAAATCCGATTGCTGCATCGGAAAGGCCAGTTAAAAATACATAATATACTTTGTTATTTTCTTTAATTTAATCCCTTTTTTAGAATTTATTAGACAAAATTTAACTTTTATTTTACCGTGCCAATAAATATGATCATCACTGTATATATATATATATATATATATATATATATATATATATATATATATATATATATATATATACTTCATTTAATCACATAAATTAATATACGAAAGTATAAATCTATGCGTAAACTTTAAGTATTTACTTCAACAGTGCCCAATACGTAGGTAGAGCTATGTAGTAAGTGATAAAATATATATGGCGATTCAGCTACACAGAATATTCCGCGTTTCATCCACGCTAGGATTCATCAGGTTTAATTCCTGATGAATCGTGTTGTACAGAGGTTTGTCACGAAAATCCCATGATTTATCCGTCACTCAACACTCATCCTAGCGTGGATGAAACGCGGAATATTCTGTGTAGCTTAATCACCATATATATTTTATAACTTACTATATATATATATATATATATATATATATATATATATATATATATATACATATATATATATAACTACTTCATTTAATCACATAAATTAATATACGAATGTATAAATCTATACGTAAACGTTAAGTATTTACTTCAACAATGCTCAATACGTAGGTAGAGCTAGGTAGAAAGTTATAAAATATATATGGCAATTAAACTACACAGAATATTCCGCGTTTATATATATATATATATATATATATATATATATATATATATATATATATATATATATATATATATATATAAACATAAAGCGTCTTATGTCTGATTGTTATAACAGAATTCAGCTTCCCAAGACGTTAGCGAATCTCCCAGGAGGAGCAGCAGAAACAGATATGTCGCCATGTTCGTATATTCTATGTTTTGATACACAGGCACACACCAGACGAGTCACGGTTCGTTAAAAGAGAGTTAAATAAATCAGTTAAATACACACATAGATAAGCGGCACATACACTTTTTAACACATATACGCACAAAACATCATTCAATAAGATACCCTGGGTATGCCTACAGACTGGCTTATACGAGGAATAGTGCACCTTCTCCAATTGATATTTGCACAGCCTATATTAACAGCAATAAGCTGGATACTCAACCAGACTAGATGAATTCTTGTCCTGGAATTCAGTAAGATCAACAGACGTAAACAAAGTTATCTCTATATAAATAAAATTAACTCATTTTTTCCTGTCTGATTTTGACATTAATAGGATTAAAAATCAAGATATTTCATGCAAATATAATATGCAAAAACGGCAGAACAATATCTGAGGTGTGTTATAGGCTTATTATTTCTCAAATTCCTCGATAATCTTAGATTTCTATACATTTTCTGCTGAGAAGTCACGGCCAAAATAGGTTAAGATCAATGGAAGTGGTAAAATATTTTCTCTCTAATAAATTCCTCCTCCCCCTGCCACCACTTAACACCGTTTGGGGATCGTTCACAAGGAACAGTTGAGAAGGCTTCGTAGTTCTTTCATGTGAAGTTATTTAGAATCACTAAACTAAGCTACAGTGCTCTGTGGCGTAGTGGTTAGCGTGCTGGACAATTCACATTATATTTTCACGTTCGCGCCGACCTACCGTAGTCGTTTTTTTTTTGTTTTTTGTTTTTTTTGTTTTTTTTTTCCTAAACAACTGGAATGGACTTTTCTTGGTAGCCGAACTGTTAACGTTGCAGATGTTTTTTTTGTTTTTTTTTTCACACTTTATTTTCCTACTTTTACTCATGACTCCGGGTTTGATCCTTCCTACTTACCTACCATAACATTTTTAAAACTCCCCCCCCCCGTCCCGGAAACAAACACTCGGGCAACGCCGGGTACCCCCGCTAGTACATTAATATTGTTAACTGGTCAATGAGTAATGTTATTCAATGTACTAACACAACATTTGAGAGGTAAAGGAGAATTTAATAAAGACGCAGAAAACGTATAATCTAGCATATTTAAATGGTAAATTGGAGAGAGGAAAACATGTTTTCTACAAACTCAGTGTTTGGCGTGTAAAGAAGTTTGACGTAATATATATTATACATGTATTTAATGGAATATTCCAATATTCGTGTATTTAATGGAATATTCAAATATTCATGTATTTAATTGAACATTCAAAGATTCATGTATTAATAGAATATTCAAATATTAATGTATTTAATGGATTATTCGAATATTCATGTATTTAATAAACTATTCAAATATCCATCTATTTAATGGAATATTAGAATATTCATGTATTAAATGGAATATTCAAATATTCATGTACTTAATGGAATATTCGAATATCCATGTATTTAATGTAATATTCGAATCTTTATGTATTTAATGGAATATTCAAATTTTCATGTATTTAATGCATTATTCGAATGTCCATGTATTTAAAGAAATATTCGTATATTCATGTATTTAATGGAAGATTCAAATATCCATGTATTTAATGGAATATTCGAATATTCATCGATTTAATTAAAATATCCATGTACATATCGATTATCAAAATATCCATGTATTTAATGGAATATTCAAATATTCATGTATTTAATGGAATATTCGAATATTTATGTATTTAATGGAATATGCATATATTCATGTATTTAATGGAATATTCGATTATTCATGTATTAAATGGAATATTCGAATATTCATGCATTTAATGGAATATTCGAATATCCATGTATTTATACATTATTCGAATATTCATGTATTTAATAGAATATTCGAATATTCATGTATTTAATAGAATATTCGAATATTCATGTATTTAATGGAATATTCGAATATTGATGAATTTAATTGAATATTCGAATATTCATATATTTAATGGACATTCGAATATTCATGTATTTAATTGAATATTCAAATATTCATGTATTTAATGGAATTTTCGAATATTGATGTATTTAATGGAATATGAGAATATCCATGTATTTAACGGAATATGAATATATTCATGTATTTGATGAAATATTCGAATATTCATGTATTAAATGGAATATTCGAATATCCATGTATCTAATGGAATATTCGAATATTCATGTATCTAATGGAATATTCGAATATCCATGTATCTAATGGAATATTCGAATATTCATGTATCTAATGGAATATTCAAATATCCATGTATTTAACGGAATATGGATATATTGATGTATTTAATGGAATATGCATATATTGATGTATTTAACGGAATATGCATATATTGATGTATTTAACGGAATATGCATATATTGATGTATTTAATGGAATATTCGAATATTCATGTATCTAATGGAATATTAGAATATCCATGTATTTAATTGAATATTCGAATATTCATGTATTTAATAGAATATTAAAATACTCATGTATTAAATGGAATATTCAAATATTGATGTATTTAATGGAAAATTCGAATATCCATGTATTAAATGGAATATTCGAATATCCATGTATTTAATGGTATATTCGAATATTCATGTAGATAATAGAATATTCGAATATTGATGTATTTAATGGTATATTCGAATATTCATGTATATAATAGAATATTCGAATATTGATGTATTTAATGGAATATTCAAATATCCATGTATTTAATGGAATATTCTAATATCCATGTATTTAATGGAATATTCAAATATCCATGTATTTAATGGAATATGCATATATTCATGTATTTAATGGAATATTCGAATATTCATGTATTAAATGAAATATTCGAATATTCATGTATTTAATGGAATATTCGAATATCCATGTATTTAATGGAATATTCGAATGTTCATGTATTTAATAGAAATTTCGAATATCCATGTATTTAATAGAATATTCCAATATTCATGTATGTAATGGAATATTCGAATATTCGGGTATTTAATGGAATATTTAAATATCCTTGTATTTAATGGAATATGCAAATATTCATGTATTTAATGGAATAATCTTATATTAACGTATTAAATGGAATATTCGAATATTTATGTATTGAATTGAATATTTGAATATCCATGTATTTAATGAAATATCCGAATATTCATGTATCTGATGGAATATTCGAATATTCATGTATTAAATGGATTTTTTTAATATCCATGTATTTTGTTGTATATTCAAATATTCATGTATTTAATAGAATATTCGAATATTCATGTGTTTAATGGAATATTCGAATATCCATGTATTTAAGTGAATATTCGAATATTTATGTATTTAATGGAATATTTTAATATCCATGTATTTAATGGAATGTTCGAATATTCATGTATTTAATGGTATATTCGAATATTCATTTACTTAATTTAATACTCAAATATCCATGTATTTAATTCAATATTCGTAGATCCATGTATTTAAAGGAACATTAGAATATCCATGAATTTAATAGAATATTCGAATACCCATATATTTAATGGAATATTCGAATATTTATGTATTTAATGGAATATTCAAATATCCATGTATTTAATGGAATATTCAAATATTCATGTATGTAATGGAATATTCGAATATTCATGTATTTAATCGAATATTCTAATATTCACGTATTTAATGGGATATTCAAATATTCATGTATCTCGTGTAGAGATCAAATGTTTGCTCCAAGAAAGAGCAGCTATAATTCTGAAAATTTCGATTTAAGAAAAGTTAAAAGATTGTCAATTAATTTTACCTGTACTGGGACGGTCTTCTAGTTTCATATAAAATTATTTTACCACATACTAAAAATTATTACTTTATTTTTAGAAGGAGCAAAAAAAAAAATGGACGGCGTCCTGATACACAAACAGTCATGCATGAAGGAGATCAAATACTCATTAGTGCAATAAAACTAAATAATAAATCTCGTCATCGAATAAATCGTTCTTCAGATCAAGCAGAAAGATTTGTTGGCGGAAGCGATAATCTGAGCATGCGTAAAAGAAAACCCCTTTAATGTCATGCACAATGATGTTTGCGCGCCATTTCTGTTTTGTCTCTACAGAAAAAAAAACAATGTTCGTTTCTGTTTTTGTTTTTTTGTGTGTGTTTTCGTTTTTTTGTTTTTTTTTTGCTTTTTTGTGTGTTTTTTGCTTTTGTTTTGTTTTGTTTTTTGCTTTGGTTTTTTTGCGCATTAGGGATCTGGGAGTTTGGTGTTAGCATCGTACTAATCAAACATATCGTTCTGAGCAAAGAACAATCAAAATCCGGTTGTCAATCTCTCTGTCCCTCAGATGAAAATGGGTCCTCTTGTTTGCTTAGATCCATCTTGATTGCGATACATCGTTTGTTTTGAAGATGTGGGGAGTGAGGATTAAGGAAGGATCTGGTACTTTAACGGTTTGTCCTAAGTGTCGAGTGCAGCCACAGCAAAAACAACAAAATTCAAAACTTGGAACAAGAAATAAGTTATCCTTCAGAATTCTTTAGATGAGGATTTATAATTTAGATTATATAAACTATTGTTCACATCTTGTATGTTATTGTTACAACGCTCCGGCCTATGTTAGCATGGATTTTTGCTGTCGCCCGGGCACACTAATATTTAATTTTAAAAAAGTCACATCTGTCCGTTTTTCTTCAGTGAATTTGGAGTTTTTGCCCCCTTTTTGGGGATCCCAACTGTCCCCTGTGACGGTCATGTCACAATACGAGGCGTCTTTGCTAGCTTAGATAAATACTGTTGCGGTTTTGTCAAAAGAGCTAAAAATATATCAGAGAGTCTCCATTTACGCTACATAAATTTCTACAGAATGCCAACATCAATATATTACATATGAATGAATCCCCTATGGAATTTTCACAGGTTCCGCAAGTTTTTATAAATATAATAAAAAATGCATTTCATTGTTTATTATTTCTAGATGACTTTTGCGGTAGTAATAAAATAGACGTTGTTTTTTTTTTCACATAAAATAGCGTTTTCATTTTAAGAACAAACTATAATATTCTGCAAATATATAAGCATTTGTATATACATATATAATAGTGTCAAAATACATATAGAAAGCGAGCGAGCTACACAAACGTTATTTCTTTCTAATAATGGACGGAATGGGACACTTGCGATAAGTTTATATTTTATACTACTGCAATGCTCTAGAGTAATGAGCAGTTATATATATATATATATATATATATATATATATATATATATATATATATATATATATATATATATACAGGGTGACCCAAAATAAACAAAAGAGGCCTGATATTTGTAGGTACGGCTCGCTTAAGTCTATTTTGGAAAAAAAAATTTCCGCCATTTAACTTAGCGAATACTTCGTCTGGGTTTGGTAGCGGATAGTGATGGTCCTTGAGCGTCGCATTCAATCCGGTAGAGAAGTCCGCGCATACCCTAATATCTTTAGTTTTTTTTCATGTATACGGTGGGGGTTTCCCACTCACTATATTTAATAGGGGTCAAAATCCCAGAGTTAACTAGTCTTTCCAATTCTTCAATTTTTTTCTGAATCAAGCTGCAGTTTTACTTCTTTATTTCTGATTCTCACCGTAACATATTTCCTTATGTTCTCTGTTGGTAAGGGTCCATTTTTGCAGTTTTTACGCAGCTCTTTTTTGCTACTTTTGCCCTGAAATATGATGCCTTGTGCCCTACTCGCTTGCATAGGTGACGTCATTTCCCTTTGCTGCTGACATGCATTGTACCCATGAAGTCCTCCACATTTGCTACAAGGGGTCCTCAGATTTTGTCTATCCTGATAATTTTGTGAAGGGTTCATTTTTGCCTCTTTGTTGGTAATTGCTGGCTGACGGGTGTCCTTTATTTTTGAACCGTATTTTTTAATGTGGACGATACCTGCGTTCTCTATGTTTCGGGAATCTTTCTTCATTGCCACGCTTCAGCCAGTTTCTGAAGCGTTAAACCATGTTCTAATTCCAATTTATTTAGAGCACAACGTCTTATATCGGCGTCTTTTGTGGCTATCAAACCTTGTATGAATATTAAGCATTTGAAATTTTCCGCCGTTAATGACGACAACTTGAAATCGTCACAGTGCTTATCAACTATAGACGCAAAAGTCTTATAGTCCTGACTCTCCTTAAGTATAAGATTCATGCATTTCCATCTTTTATGAAAAAGGCTTGTTTTTTAGACAGTATGCCTCCATTAATGAAAAAGGTTTCTTTTTGGACAGTATAACTCCATTAATAGTTTAACTGCCTCGTCAAACGACAATTCGTTGGTTTTTCTTGGTAAAATATAATCCACGAATTTCTTATGTTCGGATGTATCTAACTTCCGTAGCAATAAACGAACCTTCTTTTGATCCATCCATGCACTGCAATCAATTTTGAAAAGGTTTTCAAATCTTCTGAAATATGCCTCAAACGTCAGGTCCTCCTCAGGAGCATAGTGAAATATATCAATAGCTGACCAGATCGCATTTTGGAAAAAAGCTGTTCTAATTTCTTTTCCCCTGTCCTTATTCACTAAAACTTGCGTTATTAAATCCATTTTTTATTTGATTGGTTTTGTTGTTCTACATGTATTTTTTCAATTCCAATATTTGTTCGTTCATTTCTTTCTTTTCTCTTTCCTGTTACGATCTTATGTTTTCTTTTTATCTGTTTTATTCAAATGTTTTATTCAAATGTTTTATTCAAATGTTTTATTCAAATGTTAATAACTAAGTTTTATTTCAGTATTTAATTTATATTTTTATTTTTTATTATTGTTTTATTTAATCATAGATTTTCTTTTATTATATCTACCAAGTTGATCTCCCGATTTCCTTTATCTTGCATTTCCTTAAAACGTCACTAGCCGAATTTCGGAAGAAGATTACGTTTTTTAAGCGTTAATTTTAAAAAAAGTGTATTGAACGCTGAAGCTTTTAAAGTCAAAATGCCTTCAACAGTTTGCATTTGGAGATAGGAACTCTTTGGAGATAAGTTGTTGAGATATTATTTTTTTTTATTTTTATCTTCTTTGATTGATAACTACATTTTATTTCAGCATTTAATTTATATATTTATGTTTTTGATTAGTTTATTTAATAGATTTTCTCGTCCGTAGATGTTGTTTACTATATCTACCAAGTTGATCTTAAAAAAAGCATAGACTCAACAATTATATTTACTTTAAAGCCCCCCCCCGCTTTCTTTTATCTTGCAATTCCTTAAAACGTCACTAGCCGAAGTTCGAAAGATCACGTTTTGTAACGATTAATGTTTTTTTAAAGTCTTTTGAACGCTGAAGTTTTTGAAGCTAAAATCCCTTCAACAGTTTGTATTTGAAGATGGGAACTATTTTGAGAAAAAGTGTTGCGATATTAATTTTTATTTTTTATTTTTAGATTCAAATGTTAATAACTACATTTTTTTCAGTATTTAATGTATATTTTTATTTTTTTAATTGTTTTATTTAATTATAGATTTTCTCGTCCATAAATGTTGTTTATTATAGCTACCTAGTCGATAGCATAAATAGATTAGGCAATTTTATTAATTTTTAGTTAATGAAAGGAGAATCTATCACCATATTTTCTCTTAAACACGCCAATTGGACTTTTATTAAGTACAATACTTAATAAAGGTCCAGGATATGACCTTAAACTATATCCAGTGGTGAGGCCCCAGCTTGCGGGCGTTGGGGAGTGTGGAGCTACCCTTTAATTGCCATTGCTCCCAGGTCCACTCTGACCCGGAGTGGTAGTACCTGTTAGGTCCCAACTATGGGTTAAATAGAAACCGACTTGAAAACAACAAATGTTCGATTAAAAATTGTTCTTCAAAATCTTTGGATTCGGCATTAAATGACCTGAAAAGGGTTGATATACCGTAAAACAAAAACAACCAACCAACCAATACTTAATAAAATCATAATTTTTTAATGAAGAGTAGACAATTGATTATCGATGCGTTATCGGCAGTTCCCTCGCTTCTCTTTATTTGTCCATCGGTCTTCATTTTTAATGAGTGATATTTCTGACAAAAGAAGAAGAAAAAGATGTATTCTAGGTTGGCAGTATTTTGCGTTTACATTCGCCACAGATATCGGAAATTGTCTGTCTATGTCTATCCTTGTAGCCATGTCACTAGTAAGGGTGCTGGAAGTAAACGTTTTATCTGGGCTGACGTAAATGGATGGGGGACATAAATGGATGGTCACATTCAATGCTGCCAAGACTAAACTGGTTTCCTTCAATAATTACAAGAAACCTTCTCTGCCACCAATAGAAATGGCCAGTGACTCTTTATCTGAAAGTACAGCTTTTAAACTCCTCGGCCTAATGTTCACAGGAACCATGAGTTGGAACAATCACATTGAGAGTATTTTCAGGACTGCTGCGAAGAAGGTGGGTTCTCTCTAACGTGCTAGAAAGCTACTAGCGACCGAAAGTATCCTATACCTCTATAAGGCCACCATTCGCCCATGTATGGAGTATTTGGGCTGGCGCATCTGCCACTAGTCTCTCGCTCCTAGACAAGATTCAAAAGAAATGTTGCATCCCTCTGCCTGTTCTACAAGTACTTTAACGGTGAATGCTCTGACGAGCTACAAGCATTTGTGTCCCCTCGACATAAATACACCCGACAAACCCGACAAGCAGCTAAATCCCACCCCTTCACGGTAGAGATCCCTAGATGTAAGAGAGCCTTCTACTCCAGTAGTTTTCCCCCCATAACAGCTAGGCTTTGGAATTCCCTTCCAGGTCTCTGCTTCCCCAAATGTACTGACATACAGAAGTTCAAGTGTAACGTGAACCGACATCTTGCTGCCCGACTCCCTACATAGTACCCCTGATGCTTATGTCCCTGATAGTAGCCCCCCTACGTCAAAGTGGCAACGTGTCTTGTTTGGGGTGAATATGTAATAAAAAAAGCACGTTGCTTAGCAAATTCATCACCGATAAACAGATACATGCAAAAGCGAAAGAAAAAAAGACTAGAAATCCTTGACTTCAGACCAAGGCCGATGACGAGTACTGATATAATATTTAAGCCTTTCCGCCATCCTATTAATATCGTCACGTATAGATGTACGCTCCATAGATAAAGTAGGTTAGATTTTACACACAACGATACGCTTGCTAATATAGAGCGGAGACACATCTTGTTTAAGACACGAACATAAAAACGCGACAAAGATGTTAATGGATCTTATTTTGTTCCTTAATCTAAATATTATTTTTCTTATCCGACATTCAGTGTCGCAAAAAAAAAATCATCATCATCGCAAACATTAATTAATGAGAAACGAATACCTTCCATTTAAGGCAGCTCTTTATCAGTTAAAAATCATTAAAACCATTTCCTCTCCAAAAATTTTCAAAACAAAAAAATAAATAAAGTTATCTGTTTACAGTTTCAAATTGGCTATTTTATAATTTAAAAAAAAATAAATTTTGAGGGGGATTTTTTATTATAGATTCGGTTTAAAATTGAAAAGAAAATGTGCAAGTGAATTGACATCTGTTCGTTTATATTTTATATTAAAAAAATATTCAAAAAAGAAACAATGTGCTGAGTGTTGAGTTTTCATTCAAAAAATGTAAATTTTTAAAATTAATTATTTTTAGCTTTAAAAGGTTAAAACAGAATTTACTAAAAAAATTGTTTCAAATTCGTCGTTTTTTGTTTTATTTTATTTTTGATATGTTTTAAAGATTTTCAATTACCGTAAAATTTCCACGGGTTCTGCTAGTTGTATATTATTTAATTCATTACTTTTGTGTTAACTATACTTCTTCCGTAAGTATTTAAATGTTTATAGGTAAAAAAAAATCTTTATAAAAAAAAAAACATTTAAACAAGATAGGCGGAAATCTGTCGAGAGCTTTTTCAACTATCATCTCGTTATATAAAATCGATAGCATACAATGAAAAATAATTAAAGAGCACTTGATGGAATTTTAAAATGCCAAAAAAAAACATTAAAATAGACAATTTAATTCGATATACGTGTTTAAGACGATTAAAATAGCACCGCGTACGTTAAAAAGAAAGGAGAGGGGCGAAAAAAGTTCTTGAAAGAGATTTAACGCTTTTATCAACTCCAGATTCCAAAATTTTAAAAGTTTTTTTGTTTTTTGTTTTTTTTTGTTTTTTGGATCAGCTCTGTGTGGTACCTCAAACCATTCTATTTTATACTTATTGGTACAACATGGATTCTCAGCCAAACACTGACCAATAGCAGTGTCCAAAGTTGCAAAAGAAGGGAGGCTCACAGATCCTACCCTTCCCTGTCTAATCTTGGATGGGCCGTGCTAGTTTATACGTCTGCAAATGTAAAAAAGTCTGCCCCACATAACCAGCATTACACCGACATTTTACTTGATAAGCAATATTACTGTTGCGGATGTAGGGCAAACTATCTTTGCGAAAAGAAGGAAAAGCAGATCTCATAGTATATACCAAGCATAAGCAAACACAGTAGAAGCAATTAATAATACTTCTACTTTAGTCAATTTTATACTATTTTCCCATCTCTATGGTAATTTAAATAAACAAGACATTTTAAAAGCCCAAATATTTTAGGAATCGTGTCTTATAAGATACTGATGGCATTTGAGCAGCGAGATGTTTGTTCATATTACATTCAAACGCTTGCATGTTAGTACAGTAAGGGAAACAGGTAACAGGGATGAAAATTCCAAAGTCCTTCAGTCTGGGAAAAAAAACTAGTAGAGTAGAAAGCTTTCCGGCACCTGAAGACTTCAACTGTATAGGGGTAAGATTTTGCTGCTTCTTGGATTTGTCGGGATTGTGTGCATCAAAGGAGAATGCTGTGAGATCATCAGAACACATTCCATTAAAGTACTTGTAAAACAGGCAGCGGGATGCGACATTGCTGCGATGGGACAGGAACTGGAGCTTGACCAGTAGTGCGGGATCCATTTAATTTGAGACTCTCTTTTTTTTTAACCGTTTAAGAGTGAAAGACTAGTGGCAGATGCTCCATCCCAGATGTAGCAACAATATTCCGTGCATGGGTTAATTGTGGATTTGTAAAAATATAGGATGCTCTCTGGCGTGAGTAATTTTCTTGCATGGTAGAAGAGTCCATCTTCTTTACAGGAGCCTTGGCAACATCCTTAATATATTTGTTCCCATTCATGTTGCCTGTTAATATTAGGCCGAGGAATTTGATAGATGTGCTCACAATGTGTTATTTGTTATCCTAATTGGTGTTTGAGAATGTTTTTGTAGTTGTGAAAGGATAGCAGCTTAGTCTAAGCAGAATTACATATTCTCTTCACTTATCGCTTGATTCCACTACGACTGAAAGTCGTTTTCTACGGCTTCTATTCTTGCCTCGGATATGTTTACATTCGTTTTACCCTCATGTCTATTATAGAGCGTAGTGTCATCAGCAACTATACTCATCTGAGACACAATTGTATTAGGGAGGTCATTTATGAATATTATGAATAATAAAGGTCCAAGGATCAACATTTGACCCACACCCACATTAATATCATGTTGTTTTGGCGTACGACCATCAAGAATAGCTTGGATTATTCTCTTGCCTAGGGAGGATCTGATCATGTTGAGTATTCCTCTAGAGATACCATAGAGTTTCATTTTCGTGAGAAACACTTCATGCCAGATCTTGTCAAAGGCTTTGGATATCTCAAAACTGCAGCTGTAGCTTCCCCTGTATTATTTAATGCATGATATATGCGTTTATAGGTAATAGTTGAACTATCTGCTGTAGAACAGACTTCAATAAATCTATACTGTTGATCAAAAGAAACTTACCATTTATGAGATGGCGGACATTGATTAAAGACTCAAAGATTTTAGCGACGATGGACAGGAGACTGATGGGGCGATAATTGAGCGGGTCACTTCTTTCGTCAGAATTCTTGAATATTGTTACAACAGAGGCAATTGTTCAGCTATCAGGGAAGCAACACTCAGTTAGATATTTGTTGGGAAGTTTGGAGAAGACAAGACCTAGCTCAACGGAGCATTTCTAAAATAGCATGGTAGGGATGAGATTAGATCTACACCGCTTGGAGATGTCCAGGATTTTTTATGATATCATAAAAGGGGGTGATTTTCAGGTTTACTAGTGTGGCTTCTGTCAGCAAAAGGAAGTTTGAGAAAGAACGTGATTTGAGGCGTCTAAAGTAGAGTTGGATGCAAACCGTCGGGGAAGCAGGTCAGCCTTCTCGGTTGCTGCGCAAGCGACCTCATAGTTTTTGGATAGTAAGAACATTGTTCATTTTTGCTGCACAAGTTAGAGTAGACCATTGAGGAGAGTGAGGCTTACTATAATACTTCCGTGTATGAACATGTCTCATTGGCATAATGTTAAGCATGTAAAGAAAAGATATTAATTCATGAACATTTCTGATGTGTTCGCTGGTGGCTTCCCAATCAGCTTTCTAGAAGTATCTTATCATTTTGAGCGACGGCTCCTCAGCTTGGAATCGAGAACGTATGCTGATGTCAACCAATATAACAACGTGATCAACGTTCCCGAGTTGAGCATGGGAATTTGTCACACAATCATGGGAATAGGTCTAGAAGTGAGGCTTGCTGATCTTTACGATCTGGAAGACGGGTCGGGAATGCGACTGTCTGTGTTGGAGAATGCGATACATATAAGTTATGTGTGCTGCTACCAACTGCATCTGTTTAGTTTGAGAACTTGAGTAAATGAAAATGGAGAAATATTACTTCCGGCTGTGATTGTTTTGACACACAAGCTCAAGTAATATAGGACTAAGACTGATAGATGTAATTTGTATCACTCTATGTGTTGGCCCCTTGTAAATATAATGTTAACATCACATAAACATTTACATCCATGTGCTACATACATATGCACACATATTCGTCTTTCAGTGTAAATATAACATTTCAAACGAGTCGTACGAATGGAAACCCGCACAATAACCATGTTTAACTCAATAGTAGACTTAGCCTCTGTAGGAAGTGGGCAGCCTGAATGCAATGGAGCTACAGCTTACCTGTGTCAATAACAATTCCATGCGTTCTAACCAATTAGGCTACTTTCAACGGGTATGGACGAAATGAGACAAATATCCTATTAATGTGTCAACTAAGCGGGCAGTTATTATATAATCAGCCGTCATAAAAGTGTTTAACAGGTAGAAACTGTGACGAGCATGCGCAAAAGCGCACAAAAAGTATTAGTTGTGAGTGCCTGCGCCGGGGAGTAAACCTAGTACCGTTAGATTACAAAGAAAAACGTTTGTGAGCGATACTCGCATTTCCGCGACAATTGGGTTCGCCCGACGGCTATAAAAAGTCAAGCTGAAACAAAGATTGCGAGCAGTTTCTTTTTTTTTCTTTTTTTTTTTTTTTGGTCGGTCGACGGTTGAAAAGAACTTGCTTGTGAAGAGTGCGACGTTTGCGAGAAGACAGAAGTCGAAAGAACTGATTTGTTCAACTTTGAAAAGAATTTCTGGCGTGTATATCGCTTAACACAAATTACTCAGCCTTCTCCCCCCCCCTCGTGCTGCGACAAGCTATTCCGGCTATTATGTTTTTCGATCCAAAACTTATACCTATATTTAATGGCAGTGAATCTGGACAGTCAATAGTGGAGTGGTTGGAGAAAGCTGAACTAATATGTCAGCTAAGTGGCGTAAAGCGCATTAAGTGTGTAATTCACAGTTAATGGCGCCTATGCAGAGTACCACCAATTAAGTGAGAAAAAAGCGGGCCGATTTTGGGTGTATAAAGAAAACCCTGTACACAGCGTTTGCTTTGGATCCGTTTTCTGCATGGAAGCAGTTCGCAGCTCGTCATCTCCAACCAGGTGAAACAGTCGACGTCTTCTTGGCGGAGCTGCGCAGGCTAGCAGTCTTGTTTGGCGGCGTATCGGATCAATGCTTGCAATGTGCATTTATTGCTGGGTTGCTGGAAAATGCGGAAAACTTGTTGCGGGCATCATCCCAGATGGATAACTTGGATCTATCTCATTTGCTGGCGCGCGCTCGTGCTATTTTAATGACTAACCCGATAGTTCCAGAGCAAGATACAAGGAGACAGATACTTCACAGAGGTATTACAAGTGTAATGGACTGAATCATAGGGCAAGCAATTGCCTATTGGATAGTGCAACAGGAGGAGATGTCGGGGTCAGATCTCGAAACCCTATCACGTGTTATCAATGTCGGCCACGAAGGCACATTGCTCGATTGTGTCCGGGAAACGAGCAAGGGGCGAGAAGTGAGCGCCAATCTCATCCCCCAAACTGGTGTAAATGGCGCCTTGCCAATTGTCACGGTTCTCATCAATGGACTACCACGCACAGCTCTGGTGGATACCGGGTGCACACAGTCACTGGTCCACAAGTAATGTTGCAAGGAGTGGACGAGGAAAGTAACCCCAGTGCTCACAGCAAATGAAAACACACTAAACTGCTATGGAGTAGGAATTGTGCAGGTTGACCTTGATGAAACACGGGGCATTAGCATAGAAGTCTTAGTTGTGGATGGATACTTACTGGGATTTGATTTATTTCTTCGACTGGACGCAATCAAGTGACTGGAGGGAGTAGCTGTGTCTAGCGCAGGAGAGATTTTAGCAAGGCCAATTTTGCTGCTATCACTATTACCGAGCCTGACTTCTCTGCCAAATATGACCAAGATACTCAGAAGTGGACTACATTGTGGAAGTGGGCTGGCGACCAACCTCCACTTACATTGAGAAATAGACTTGCAGAGTATCCAGCGCCAACACCGATTCGTGATGAATACGATCGGGAATTGCAGGTGTGGATTGATAATGGTTGGTTACTGCCATATCCTGAGGACGAACTTGGCTCTCCAAAAGGTCTAATCCCTCTCATGGCTGTTGTGCAGGCAAATAAACAGAAAGTGCGTCCCGTTATGGATTATCGGGATTTAAATGAGTACGTGGATGTGCATTCTGCCAACGCATATGTTTGCTTACAAAAATTGAGGGAATGGCGACAACAGGGGTCAAACGTTGCAGTGCTGGACCTACGCCGAGCCTATTTGCAAGTACATGTTGACAAATCTCTGTGGCCGTTCCAAACAGTAAAAATGAAGGGACAGCGATATTGTCTTACCTGTCTCGGATTCGGGGTGAACGTTGCCCCTCTAATAATGAGGGCAATTGTTAATACCGTCCTCAGTCAGGATAAGAATATAAATGAGGCTACGTCCTCATATATTGATGACATTTTTGTGAATGAAAGCATATGTTCAGTAACTCATGTAAAGGAACATTTGGAGAAGTTTGGCCTGGAAAGCAAGACCCCAGAACAGTTGAGACTGGGCTCGCGTGTATTGGGATTATGTGTCCAAGAGAAGAACGGAAAATTGTTATGGCGGCGTGGCAGTGACCTTCCGACAGTACCAAATAGACTTGCTCGCCGAATTATGTTTTCAGTGTGCGGGAAACTGACTGGTCATTACCCAGTATGTGTCTGGTTGCGTGTCGCCACAGCATTTGTGAAACGAAGGGCGAACATAATCACAATTGGATGGGATGACGAAGTACGAGACCCTATTCTAGCACGGATGATCAAAGACGTTTGTTTGAGAGTGTCCCAGGAAGATCCAGTAAAAGGTGATTGGTGCATCTGTGGAGAAAAAGTCACAGTATGAGCGGATTCCAGTTCTATTGTTACAGGCGTGATTGTGGAAAGCAACGGTTCTGTGGCGGAGGACGCAAGCTGGCTCCGCGCAGTGCATGAAGACAAACACATAAATTTAGCTGAGCTTGATGCTGTGCTGCGAAACGTCAACCTTGCATTATGGTGGAAAGCTAAAACGATACATTTGCGAACTGACTCTGCCTGTGTATATCGGTGGATAACTGACACCTTGTCTGGACAGACGAGAGTACACACCAAAGTAGCCTCGGAAATGTTAATCAGGCGTCGCCTCTCCACGCTTCGAGATTTGGTCTCGAAATATGGACTAACAATCGACGTGAGACTCGTCAAGTCTCACGATAAAAGAGCTGACCAACTTACTCGAGTACCACAGCGGTGAATAGATGAGATCCGTAAGACAACAGAACCCAGAGAACTTGTGTGCGCTGTGGCCGCAGAACACGAACACGACTCTCAGATACAGACAATTCATTAGTCCAGAGGACATTCCGATGTGAAAAGGACATGGCACTTTGTAAAGTTGGTCAATCCAATAATAACTGAAACTCAAGTGTGGTTGGGGATTGTAAAGAATGCCAATCCATATATCCAGCTCCGGTGCATTGGAAGCCAGGTAAGCTTAACGTCACGAACACTTGGAGCAGGGTTGCTATGGATATACCCCATTTCGGTACTCAGGTGTACTTGACATTGATAGATTGTGGTCCCAGCCGTTTTGCCATTTGGAGGTAGTTGTACCGACAGGATTCGGCTAGCGTCATTAAGGAGTTGCAGAGTATATTCTGCGGAAGGGGGCCGCTAACCGAATTGCTCACAGATAATGGTGCAGCGTTTTGCGGAAAGAGAATTGCTGATTTTACACAAATGTGGGGCGTGCACATTCGATTTCGGTGTGCTCACGTACCCTCCAGAAACGGTATAATCGAGCGATCCCATCGCACTATAAAGCGCATTGCAGCAAGAATATGGTGCACTGGTACAACGTCACGCCTAAAGATGACAAGACAGCCATGACAGCACCTGCGAATATACTGTACAATTATAGGATCCGTATCAAAGGTATCGATGAAGTGAAGGTGCCCGAGACCGCAGTGGCTAATCCGTACAAGTACAAGGTGGTGCGGTTTGGGTGCAGAATCCGTGGGGAAGATGCACAACGCAGTTCGATACAGGAACAGTGACAAAAATAAATAGTCAAAACTCAATATAAGTTGATGGAACACCACGCCACATAAAAGATGTGAGCTCAGCATGCCGACATGACGTTATAATCAATGATGAACTAAATTCATCAGATGACGAATACCCACTGCTGTACGAACGGCCAGATGACGAGAGCTCTTCAGAAGATAATGACGAAAGCTCTTCAGAAGATGATGAGGATCCAGAGCAGGACGAGTTTAATGATCCGGAAAACGAAGGCACCACTAAGGAAGTTCCTGAATCCGTACCATTAAGACGAAGTACCCCGACGAAACGGCTTGTCCAGCATTATCATATGTGTGATCTCGAAATCAGGGAGGAGTGTGACGAGCATGAGCAAAAGCGCACAAAAAGTATGTTGCGCGTGCCTGCATCGGGCGGCGAACCTGGGACCGTTAGATTACAAAGAAAAACGTTTGTGAGCGATATTCGCATTACCGCGACAATCGGATTCGCCCGATGGCTATAAAATGTCAAGCCAAAACAAAGATTGCGAGCGGTTTCTTTTTTTTTTTTTTTTTTTTTTAATCGACGGTTGAAAAGAACTTGCATGGGAAGAGTGCGACGTTTGCGAGAAGACAGAAGTCGAAAGAACTGATTCGTTCAACTTTGAAAAGAATTTCTGGCGTGTATATCGCTTAACACAAATTACTCAGCTTTCTCCACCCTCGTGCTGCGACAGAAACTTGCATTTATAGCTTAGATTTGACTACGTGTCTTATTACTAATTAAAGGAAACAACCAAAAGGGGGGCTAAAAATAATTATTTAATAATATATATGAGACTCACAGTGGCTTAGATGATACGAAGGTTGTAACATTACTATGCGTGTCAACACTGCGTCCAGATGTCTTTGAAATAACCGCAACATCGTCCCAGGAGATCTACATCAGATTCCCATTAAATAAATGTTTTAAGGCATATTTATTTGTGTATGATGACGTTTTAATTATGATCCCATAAAAAATATTTAAGTCAGTGAATGTTATTTTTTATTATTTTGTTTTCTTTAATTCTATGATACCTAAGGAAAAAAGTAACGAAGTGGGTAATTCAAAAAAAAAAAAGTCTTGATAAAAGCTGCGTGTGTATGAATCGAAGTACGCATGCGTAGACTTATTCCCGCGAGACATAGCGTCAGACACGCGCTTAGAATAGAAATGAAATCAATTTGAAGAAGCAATTGGCGGAAAAGAAGCCACATTGATTACTTTGGTCCTAAGGCTAGGAGAAATAGATATGTTCCTCGTGTCTTATCCCCCAATCTCTCTCTCTCTCTCTCTCTCTCTCTCTCTCTCTCTCTCTCTCTCTCTCTCTCTCTCTCTTTCTCTCTCTCTCTCCTTCTTTTCCCCTCTCTCTCTTTTCCATCATTCCCTTTATCAACCTTTTCCTATTTCCCTCTCTTTCTCTTTCTTTCTCTCTCTTTCTCTCTCTCTCACTCTCTCACTCTCTCTCTCTCTCTCTCTCTCTCTCTCTCTCTCTCTCTGTCTATCTTTATCGCTATTGCTTTATTTTTTCTCTCTCTTTTCCTCTCTCTCTATTTCTTTGTCTTTCCCTCTCACTCTCTCTTTTTTGCCTCATTCTCCTTTATCAACCACTTCCTCTCTCTCTCTCTCTCTCTCTCTCTCTCTCTCTCTCTCTCTCTCTCTCTCTCTCTCTCTCGTGCGCGCTCGCTCTTTCTCTCTCTTCCTTTATCTATATCTCCTTCTTCCTTTCTCTCTTTCCCTCCCTCTCAATCTCTATCACTCTCTCTCTCTCTTTCAGTCTATCTCTTTTCCTCTCTCTCTCTCTTCTTCTTCTTCTTCTTCTTCAGCTGCCCACTTCTCTCTTTTCCCTCTCTTTTTTCCTCTTTCTCTTTCCTGTTATCAACTTCTTCCTCTCTCTCTCTCTCTTTCTCTCTCTCTCTCTGTCTTTTCCTTTCTCTGTCTTTTCCTCTCCCTGTCTTTTCCCCTCTCTCTCTCTCTCTCTCTCTCTCTCTCTCTCTCTCTCTCTCACTTCATGTGTTTATCTATTAATCCGTCTGCGTTTCGATCAACCTTTTCTTCCTTTTAATCAACATAAGCTTTTCTGACTTTTTTCTCTCAACAGTTTTATGATGTCTCTATTTCTGTTTATACATCTGTACGCTCATGATTCTAAACTAATTAAACAATCATTATAAATTTGGGAACATACTGTGAAGCGTAAGTGCTCATAATGTATGCTATATTTAAAAATGTCGCGGGAACAAGATAAGGGCACAACCTTCCATTTGAAAATTAAAATATTTCAGATTTGCATTGAATCTCATCCATAATTACAGGATGAGAACAATAAATTAGTCGCCCTAAAGAAAACAACACTACAGCTTTATTTTAAAACTTTTATTGAAAAAATCAATTCAGGTAACTTGATTATGTAGTAGAGCTGACATCTATTAAATGTAGTCGCCTTCAGCCTCAATCACCGCTTTGATACAGGGTTAGAACTGGGAGCATGCCTTTTCTACAAGCACTGGCAAGAGCTTGGTGAATACTGGGCGGTTTGTGGAGATCAGGCTGGCTTTAGTGTTGTTGGTGATGTTTTCAACGTATGACCAAATGAAATAGTCCAGCGAGTGCAGGTTGGGGGAGAATGGGACAGTGGAAGAAGGATACAAAGTCGTAACACTCCCTCTAGAGCCAAGCCTGGGTCTCTTTGGACTTCTGATCCAGCGTCGACTTCTACTGCCACACCCAGTGTCTGCCAGCGGCCACCTGATTGCACCACACTCTTCAACACATTTAGGTACACTTTTGTGTTTATTGTCAAGTCAACTTCGAAGATGTGAGGTGGCATGATGTGGCCCTCACTTAAAGCTACACCAAAGACCATAACCGTGTCCGGAAACTTGGTTGAACTAGGTGTATTCATCTAATAAAATTATATACCATTACTTGGCGTTCTAAATTCTTTAACTGAATTTAAATAATAAATTTTAATTGTATTTTTTAGATTTAAAACAATTAAATAAAAACAATAGAGCGTTCGTTAAAACCATCTCGTATGTAACAGCTGAATGTGTTTTTTCTTCTAAGACTTCAAATGTGCTTATATTTCTTTAAGTAAGATTTAACTCGCGCATCAATGTATTTCGCAGAATAATACTTCTTATGCATTCATCATAGGCTTACTATGCGCAATTATCAGTTAGGTCCATAAAATAACTGAAGTATAATTAAAGATAAAGAACTGAAATTTATTTTATAAGAAATGGGGCATAAATAACTAGGGTTTTTTAATGAAAAACATCTAGTAATACCTGGGGAGAGTAACTTGGCTTGTCCGCGGTATGAGGACTTTCTGGAAGGGCCGCTACGTCTTGGCATGGACGATAAGCTCTCTGGTTTTTAAACGATAAGTACATCTTCAATTTAAAAATTTTATTCGGTTTTTGGTTTTCGGGTCTTTTGTTGAGTTTTTGGATTTTCGGCAATTCCCTTCAGTCAAAGAGTTATTTGAGTCCGTATGTTGATGGGTTTAGGCAAACTTGGAGCGGGCTTTTTGAGTTTTCTGTTTCATAAATTCTCTCCGGAGAATTAATTATCTAGGCAAGAGCTATCAGCTGGAATGTGAACGTTTGTAATTAGGACCAAATAGGCATATATATATATATATATATATATATATATATATATATATATATATATATATATATATATACAATGTATTTTTAAATTTTAGCTTCTGAAGTAAAACACATTCTTAAACTCGAAAGTAGGCCGAGCTGCTTCTTGTACGACCGTGTCGAACGAAATCGAGATTCCATCTAAAAAAACAAATATTCTCTCGTCGTGACGAAAACTAAAACGAAAGAAAGGGGTGGCGAGAATGATAGACATGAATACATATCAACAAGGATCAAATAAATATTGGTGTTGGCCAAGAAAATTTGACCTTTTGTTTCATCTGATGCACCTGCCAACAACTATAAACACCAATTAAACCCAGACCCAGACAAGATAAAATCTGATTGACGACACACGTTAGAATCCTCATGTTTTCATAACACCATGTTTAATTTTACTCGTTTGGATGTACAAAATTTATAAATATATATATGAACATTAGCGGAAATCTCTCTAGAGCTCTTTCGTCTATAATCGATAAAAAGCAACGGACTACGTTGAGAAAATGTTATAAATTCTGAACGATGAATCTAAATTCCGTAAACTTGACAGATAATACTTGCAAAAATGAAATCAAAATGTAAAAATATCTACTTGTATAATTTAAAAAGACTTTTTCCAAGGACGTTTATGACAAGATTATACCCTCTGTGTCATTACATCCCAGACTTTATGGTCTCCCTAAAATGCACGAGCAGGGTATTTTACTGAGATCTATTTTATCTATGATAGGCTCTGCCCAACATTTTTTGGCTCAGCGGCTTTTTGAAATTTTGCAACCTGTGCGAGAGTTATACACCACACACGGTATACATGATTCTTTTCGGTTTGTTGAATATCTGCGTGGGTTAGATTCGGGTTCTGGGACATATTTTTATGTGTTCTTTTGATGTTTCTAGTCTTTTTATTAATGTACCCTTGGAAGAGGCTATATGTATTTGCACTGACGCACTCTATGGTGATCGCCTGACCTCTCCTTGCTTTTTGAAGAGGATATTTACCGAGTTTATATTAATGTGCATTAAATCAATGGAGTTTGGCTTCGCTGATATTATTGACAGTCAGATCGGCAGGATTTACATGGGGAACCCATTGGTCTCCACTTTAGCTGATGTTTTCGTCGGTTATCATGAATCTGTTCCTTTTTAATTCATGGAAAAACCCCACTACGTATGCTAGATATGTTGACGATACTTTTGATATGTTTGCATCGGAAACTGAAGCGCCCGCATTTTTTAATAGGTTAAATTCCCTTTTATGGTGCTCTATAGCTCACTATGGAAAGTGAGAAAGATAACAATCTCCCCTTCTTGGATGTTCTATTTGAACATTCATGAAGTGGTTTTCTAACCACCATTTACAGGAAGCCGACTTTTACTGGCCTGTAGGTGAACTGGTCTTCTTTTGTACCTAACTCGCGAAAAATCAGCTTAATTGATACGTTGGTACATAGAATCCTCATAATTTGTTCACCTCCGAACTCGAGTAGATCAGGGAAATTTTCATTAGTAACAGTTATCCTGAAGACCCTATTATTGATTGTATTAGTAAAAAGGTTGCAGATCATAAATCCCCTAAAATGTTTGAGCCTTTGAAATACCGTTTATTTGAAATTATCATTTATAGGGGATAATGGTACAGAATTAACTAAACAGACTTTTTTTACATGGTAATCACCGCTTATCTCAAGGCTCTAAAGCCACTCGGGTATAAGGGTTGTTAGAAGTATTATTAATTGCGTCTATTCTTTTTCCTTGCGTTTTTTTTTTTTTTTTTTTTGGTATATACTACTAGACTTGCTTTTCCTTCTTTTGCAAGGATAGTTTGCCTTACATCCACAATAGTAATATTATTTATCCGTTTAAATGCCAGTGTTATGCATTTCCAGACTCGTATAAGCCAGTGCGTACCATCCAAAATTAGACAGGCTAGGGTTAGGGTCTGTGAATCCTCTGCAACTTTACACTCTGCTATTCCCTAGCATTTGTTTGATAATCCGTGTTGTGCCAATCAGTATAAAATAAAGTGGTTTGAGATACTTCATAGAAATTTTGGAATCTGTCTCTATCGCGATTCGTAAACCTTCTTTGTGCCGGCAGAAGTAATCGTTAAAAGCGTTAAATCTTTTCGGTTAACTTTGGCCACATCCCTTCTGACTTTTCCTACCTGGCGGTGCCATTTTAATCGCTTTATACTCGCTTTATTGAATTAAATTGTTTACTTTAATCGTCCATTTGGCACCTTATATATATATATATATATATATATATATATATATATATATATATATATATATATATTAATAATTATCACGTGCATAAAAGTAAGTCATCTATATACAAGCACGTAATAATTATTAATAAATAATATTAAAAAATAAAATTTAAAAAATGTGGGCGTAAAAAAAATGTAAACAAAGGGTAAATAACTCCTTTCTTATAATAAAAGCGAAAAAGAAAGAAATTAGTACGGAATCGCTAATAAAAAAAAACAATAAAAAAAAATAGATTAAATAAAAATTCAATAAGCTTTTTTTCTTCGCCAGTAATATTATTTTCATTTCTATCGATTTTTCTCCTGGTGAGATGATAGCCGAAAGAGCTCTAGAGAAATTTTGTGTGTGTGTGTGTGTGTGTGTGTGTGTGTGTGTGTGTGTGTGTGTGTGTGTGTGTGTGTGTGTGTGTGTGTGCGCGCGTGCGTGTGTGTGTGTGTGTGATCTCGAGTTTAATAAGACGTACCTGAAGAAGATCAGAAGTTACATCGGTCGAAACGCTGTAAAAATAACATTCAAAATGGGAACAGTAGTTCGAATAATCTAAATAATACAAATTATAAATCCACATCTCTAAAATCCTAAACGTAATAATGTACATTGATTAATCCATCAACTTGTTTACCGCATATCGTGTTTTGTCTATTCGTCATTTAAATATTCGGCTTTATCTTTATATATATATATATATATATATATATATATATATATATATATATATATATATATATATATATATATATATATATATATTGCTGTTATTTTTATGAGGATTTCATTATCTACAAGCCAAACGCTTATTTGGAACAATGGCGAAGCAAAGCACCTCAACTGCAGCCCAAACTCTCTTTTGTAATTATATTATTCCTAATTTGTAGAAACAAGAATTTAATTTTTTTAAAACACTTAAAACGTGTAAAGGCTTTTTGATAATGCTAATCTAATCGTCGAGTTTCTTAGTATTTTGTTTGATTGTTTGTTTTTGTTTTGTTTTGTTTTTATTTTTGTTTTGTTTTTTGTTTTTTTGTTTTTTGTTGTTTTGTGTCCAGTGTGTTCAACACGTGACTATGAATAACATGAATGAACATAGAATGAGAAGAGGAAGGAGTATGGAAAATATAATTAAGAAGAAGGACAATTACGAAAAGGTTAAAAAAAAAAAAAGGACAGAGAGAAAGAGAGAAGTAGTGGTATGGGTTAACATATCGAAAAGAAAGAAACAACGAAAAGAGCACGATCGGATTACCTGCCCTTAGTTTAAGCAAATGATTTATGGAGGCACTAACAAGTCTTTTTCTCAACATGATCATTGTAGATTTGGTTTGTTGTTTCTGTTTTACGGCATATCAACCCTTTTCAGATTATTTCATGCCGAATCCAATGATTTTGAAGAAAAAAATTTTAATAGAATATATTTGTTTTTGTTTTTCTTTGTTTTTGTTTTTTTTTTTTTCAAATCAGTTTCTATTTGTTATAAAGAAAACTGAGCGTATGGAAAGCAAGAAATTGACAAACGAATGGGGTTAAGTTCAAACGTTTATTTAAAGTTTAAAACGATCGTGAAACGAAATTGTTGGCGTGTCAGAATAGTTTTGGCGATGGCGGCGGCGGCGTTGGCTACTGGTTGCTGATGGAACGAAGTCCACCGTATGGCTCACAATAGTTTTGGCGATGGCGGCGGCAGTGGCTACTGGTTGCTGACGAAGCGACGTTTTGGCGCGGACGTAGGTGAAGGCAAACAAGAGTTTTTGGTCACTGGCTTGTGTTTTGCTTTTTAATTGTGTTTGTTTTTTGTGCTTTAATGTGTTATGGAGAATTGACTGTTTGGTGTATGTATGCATGTGTTATATCGATTTAAAGCTAAGAAAGTTGTGAATATAGTCTAGTCGGTGTTGTATTGTTGCAGTGTTTCGTGAAATAGATATTCGCGTTTATATGCTGCAGGAGTTGCGTTTACTACGATGTTTGTGTTTTGTATTTTGGTTTTCTTTTACTGTGCGGCCTTCTTTGGCGGTTTTCTTGGTTGAAGTGGTGTGCGAGCTATTCTATTGATGTGTGTATATGACAACGGATTTGTCTTAGCGTGGCCATTATTGTCGCTGCCATA